>NW_006159884.1:1648411-1693060 GCF_000334495.1 Tupaia belangeri chinensis | reverse complement strand
AATCTGTGTATTACATGACTATAGACACAATGTGTACCTGACTACCACTTTACTTTAACACTGATCCACATTGACCTCTGTTTAAATTGGAATATGACAAGAGTTGATGCCAATGCTATTTAAGTCATTCGGAATTAATCTAAAGTGTTTATATTTATGCAGGCTGGATTTCATCCTGTTAGCTTCTGATGATCACCATCAACTTCTAGTATATAAAAGATTCTTATTAAATATTGCTTAATAAAACCAAGGAATAGTTTTTAATGAATTTCTACTTATATTACTGAACAGTTTTAGTGCTGACTAAAATCTTAGCTAGCTTTAAATAATTTGTCATTCTCAACTCTAAAATGTTTTTTTTTTCACAGTTAATGAAAGAAAATTGATGAAAAATTTGATTCAGGTATTAAATATAAAATATAAGGTATGCATAGCTAATAAGCAAATATATTTACATATGTATATATAATTCAAATAACTACTGCTATTAATACACTTAAATTAAAATAAGAGAATACTATATGGAATTTTAAAATAAATGATATTTTTCTATACTATTAGAAGAATATTAGGAATTCAAATGCAATTCAGATCATTCATGTAAATTCATACTCATTTATATAATAATCTTTGGCATTATAAATCAAGAGCACTAAAATAAACATACTTTTTAAGATAATTCTACTTTTAGAAACTGTGCCAAGGTAATAATCAGATTGATGTCCAAAGAAATTGATAATATTGGGCATAATCTAAAATTAAGTAAATGAAAATGAGATATAAAATTATATTTGTGGGAACTGCAGATTTGCATAATGTTTACATCACTGGACTCCCATGTAGTCAACCGTGGTTCAAGTCCCAGACGCAGTGGCTTCAAACTCATCCTAGGCAAGTGTGGTTGTGTATCCAAGATTCTGAGAGGAGAATGGAGAAGGGATTGCAGCATCACCATCCACCATCCCCCCCTCAGGGGTGATTTCTTGCTTTCTGTCTCTCTGTCTCTCTGTCTCTCTCTGCCTTTCCAGCAAGCACATGCATCCTATAGCAAAATTTCTCAAGAAAATTATATTTGTAAAGTAATAATGATGTGTATGCATATATTCTGCATTATGCAACATAATATACATGTATTTACTAGTACATAAATGTGTGTGTGTATGTATACACACACACATATATACTTCTATCTTTTTTTCTATCTACCTATATCTATGTACATAAATACCAAGAAAAATACTAGACTGGATTAAAGGGATCATTTTTAGAGGATAGGAGTAAAGTAACTTTTCTTATAGGGAGGGGTTTTGATAATTTCTTAATCTCATTAAAGTTGTCCTACAATTTCCAGTGTTTCTATATTTATCATGTGCTATTTTTTAAATCAAAAATAAAATTAATCTGAGTCTTCAGCTTACTTAAGATCTGACTTCTGCTAATACTATGATGATTACTAAAATGCATAACCATCTGCTCTTTGCCAAGACCTGTAATCTTCAGAATATGCAACCCAAAACATTCAATATCAGCAAAATGTCTTCACCAAAATATTTTATTCACGATTTCCAGCATGTGTCTTCTTAGCTGCCTAATGTTCCTGAAAATATCTTTAAAGACATAGGGTTAATTTCTCAAGATAAAAAAAATATATTTTTACAATATTCTCAAGCTCAGAGTAACTGAATTTTAAATCTCAGTCAACTGTAATTGAAATCCACATTACTTTTGCTATTACAGCTATTCAAGTTTGGGTCATGTCTTTCTAAGAGACAATTATACTTCTTTCTCAGTGCATTTCTATCCTTTTTTTTAATTGCCAGAATGTGTGCACTCACCAGAGAGATAGAGAGATGAATGAGGAAGAAAGCCCCTTCCAATGCATGTAATTATGGAGCAATTCCTTTTCCATGATTTATGCATTCTATTGGGATTTTGGGGGGCGATGTACACATGTGTGCTCATGCCTGGCATATTTCTCAAGCCACAGGGGCAGGACCCCACAGTTGGTCATTCCTTTCTAAATGTTCTTGATGTCTCATTAGCTTACAAGAGTACTTGATTGCCCACAATATAGAAACAGAATTTTTTTCTTTGATATTGGCTTTTTACTCTTTTTTCATAATGACAGATTGACTCTGTATCTCAAATGGCTTTCACAGTAAAGTAGGAGCAAAATATACCCAACAATAACTGCCATAGTTTACAAACTGATTAAAATGCAAATAAATTAAGCGAATGAAAATGAGATATAAAATTATATTTGTGAGAACAGCAGATTTGTATAATGTTTATATCACTGGACTCCCATGTAGTCAACTGTGGTTCAAGTCCCAGACCCAGTGGCCAAACAAATTTCTACTTACTTAGTTACTTCTTTATACAAATCTAGGTCACAGCCAACTTCCATTTACATGTGCAGTCTGATACTCAGCATGCCTACACATTTGGAAGGTAGTTTTTAATTACTTTTAAAATAAAACTAAGAGAAGTGTTGGAAATGATGGCTCCCTCAGACTTCTCTTTGTCACCTTTTTTGCAATTTTATTAATTTAATTATTTTCATATTTAGAAAGCATTCTACAGTAAATTCAGTTTAATCTATACAAGAACAACTGCCCTTTTGCTAAGTGGTTCATTTTTTCCCTTTGATACCATAGTGGTTGATAGAGGACTCTGAGCCACTGTGATGATCTAAATTATAAAAATACACTAGGATTTGCAGCATACTGTTAAATAAAAAGCTGTATTTAAAAGTATTTAAAGATATTTTGTAGGCTTTCATATTGAATGTATTAGATCTGTTTGTAATATTCCTGGTAATAGTCAACTGCATTTATTAAAAATCTACATTCTTACCATGGCAAGTAACAGAGAAATTCTATTTACAATAGTGTTTTTGTTCTAACATAGACTTTTTTAATATATATTCTCAAAATTTGGGGGAATAAAGGTCTCATTTGATCATAAGAAAAGTTCATTTCATCCACCCAAAGACTCCTGTTTTCATGTACTTTTTAAAATAGATTTATCTTGACCTTCAGATATACTTTGAATTTACATTCCACACATATTACTAAAGTTTCTTTTCTCAGAAAAATTAACATTAACATGCTATTCATTAATTTAAATGATTAAAGCCATTGCAATTAGTTAAATGATTGAGAATAGCCCTGTCCGTATTTTAACCCTATCAACTATTTAAACACATCCATTGGTGATGAGATTTATAAACTATCCTATGTAAGTGGCTGTAACTTTTTTAAAATATGAACTTTATTGTCCATTTAAGGTATACACCGGCGACTGCATTAATAGAATCATGACTGGAAAAGAATACATAGCTTCAGTTCAATAAAGGCCTCATCTGTCATGTCTCAATAGTATTTTACTCATCCCTTGTGGTCTTAGAAGCTAGAAAAATGACTGGCGTGTGTGTTTGTGTGAGTGTGTGTAAAATGTGACACCTCAAAGTACTTTCAGGAAGTGTCATCCAATTTCTTCCTGTATATTGGGTGCTGGTGGGGAGGGACAAGAGACAGTGACACTGAACGTTCTGCGTGTGAGTCTCACTAGTTTATCAAGCTTGTGAACTGTGGTAATGACATCATTTTGATGAAGTTATGCTGTGATCCTCAGTAGAACTTTACTATTTCACGATGTTTATGCATTATTCAGGCTAATAGTGACCCTGAAAAAGAAAAAGCTTTCTATCTCTTAAAACTTTTATTGAGAGTAGTTCAAGATGCACACAGCTGAGTGCCATTCTGTGTATTTAATGTAAAGGGAAAAGCTGTTTGGTGCCCATTTTAGCTTCACTGGCAACAAGACAGGCAAGGAAGTATGTGTTAGAAGTCATAAGGATACATAAAAAAATTAAAAGTTTAAAATTAATTTGAACCTATAATGTAATGTGCCACGTGGAAATCTAAAAATCAATTTTCAAATGGAACAGCTTGAAACTGTATCTAGCCATCTGGTTTTGGACCGGGCTCATTCAGTTTCAAGTATGCCCTTGTGAATACTCCAATTTTATATATACTGTGTGGAAACGATAATGTCCATGCCACCTAAGCCTCTCTTGGATTTCCTAAAATGCAGTTGTTTTGTTTATTCTGTGCCATCAATATTCCCCAAATACCCTCTTAATCATGGAGACATTTGTCTTTATTATAAGCCAGATGTAATATTAGTATTTGATTTATTGAGGTAATGAATAGTGATTGCATTTTTATTTAGCTAAAAAATTAAAAATAATAGCATGCATCTAACATTTTTCCATCTTTAATTAGCCTACAGTACAGATTGCTGAATTCAAGAGGGAAGGGGAAAAAACAGATTTGGCTATTTGAGTTGTCAAGTAAAAGAAAAAGTAGTGCTTACTATACAGGCTCAGGATTATGTAAGATTATGCATGGAAAGTTTTTAACATAATGTTGGCACACAGAAGTGCTCAATAAGTGTTAGCTGTTAGACTTTAGGTAACAAGTATGTATACTAATATTAACAAGTAAAAGATTTTGGTATGTTTTCCCTAAAGAATATAGTTCTAAACAGAACACTGCTAGTTACTTTACTTATATTTTCTTATTGTTCAGAAAGAACACAGAATAACACTGAGAGCACCAAGAATTAATTATACAAGTCAAACAACTCGATTCAGCATGTACAGCTAGGAAATGGCAGAATGGCAGAAATATGAGCAGAAATCCAATGTTTCTATTTTCTTTTTTTTTTTTTTTTAGATATGTACTTGTGGGTGCATGGCTCACTGGAGAGACAGAGAGGGAGGAAAAGCACGAAATCATCCCTACCCCCAGGGTGGATGATTGCCACAAACCATTCTCTTCCATTCTTCCCTCAGGATTTAGGCCACACCAGTACACGCGTTAACATGTTTCTCAAGTCACCAGGTCTGACACTCAAACTAAGAAACTGACCACGTGCAATCCAACACTTAACCACCATGCCATCTGCTGGCCCTGTTACTTCTTGATGATGCATTCAAGTTTAGCAAATCTGCTATAGGACACATGCACTCACCAGAGACAGGAGAGATAGAGAGCCAAAAAGAGAGACAACAATCCCCATGGGGAACGGCCACACTGCAATCCCTTCTCCTCCACCCTCCTCTTGGGATTTTGGGCACACAAACACATGCCCAGTGTGAGTTTTAAGTTGTCGATCTGGTCTGGAACTCAAACCACAGTTGACTGCATGGGAGTTCAATGACGTTACTATTATGTCATCCACTGGTCCCATCTCACCCTTTTTAAATAAATTGCCTCATGTTAATTTTTGCTTTGGAAAAAATACATGATCAAGTCCAAATTATTTACCTAATGTGTCCATCTACTACCCTAGGAGATTCCAAACAAATGAATAAAATCATAATTTTATATATACATATGCATTAAAATTATAATGGTGAATCTTACAGATCATTCAGTAATTTAACTATAATATAAAGAGATCTATTTAGAACACATATGTCTGAATGTCTACAAAATAGCTATAAAAATGTATTGTGTAAATGATAACTTATATAACTGACAAATAAACTATATAATGTACATACATGGATATTGTTAAATACAGTAACTTTAAAAGATGAACTATTTATATACAAAATGTGTTTATATATATACTTAGACACTAATCTTATTAAATTTACAGTAAATACAAATATGTATAAATTAACATTCAAACAGCAATTTATAATAGCAATAACAAATTGTTCCTTAAGAATTTTGGTGCAAAAACATTTGTAAGTGTCAGTTGAACTATTTATGATGATTTGCACAGCAGTCTATAAGGCAAATAGATAGTTTTCAGTGAAAAGTTTTCAGTGAGAATAACATCACAGATTTAACTCTTTAAAGGAGAGAATATCAACTTTAATGCCAGCATATGATTCTGTACCATCACTTTTATATTTAAAGTATCAAAAAAGTAAATCTTCCAAATCTAATGAGGCAGAAGTAGTATAGTGGTAGGGTATGGAAAATAGTCATACAGGTTGTAACTAGTACCTTGTATCATTCCTGGAATATTATAGTTATCATATAATTTGTCTTACCAAGTTCTACAGTGGCCTCATATATTTGGTTCTATGGATGCTGGTTAGCTCTGCTCAATTCTCGAAGCTCCTATTACTTTCCATTTTTCTCAGCATGTTGCCCAGTGGAATCAAGGAGGATACTATGGTTTGAATGTGTGCCTCTCCCAGAAAATTCATGTTTTCGGGAACCAGCAGTTAGTGTAATGGCTATGTCGCTGGACTCCCACGTAGTCGACCGCGGTTCACGTCCCGGACCCGGTGGCTTAAAACTCATGCAGGGCGCGTGTGCGTGCGTGCCCAAGATCCCGAGAGGAGAATGGAGGAGAAGGGATTGCGGCGTGACCATCCCCCCTGGGGGGTGATTTCTCGCTTTCTGTCTCTATGTCTCTCTCTGTCTGTCTGGCGAGTGCACATGCCCTACAGTGAAAATCTCTCCAAAAAAAAAAGAAAATTCATGTTTTAATTTTTAGTAAAGCATTGGAATGGTGTTGAAAGGGTGGGAACATAATCTGAGTCTAGTTTCGAAAGGTGGGGCCATTGGGAAGTGATTAAGTATCAGGTAGGACACTCATGCTTGGATAATTATGTATAAAGAGACACAGAGACACACCTTCTGCTCACGTGCATGCCACGTGAGTCTGCTGCCATCTGAGGCCACATCAATGTGAAGAGTCTCATCAGATGTGGCCCCATGACCTTGGACCTCAAAAAGCATGAGCTAAATAAACATCTTTTTAAATAACTTACCCAGACTCAAGTATTTCTCTTATAAACAAAACAAAGGACGAATACAGATGGTTACTTGACTATTCTCTAAATTTAGTTTGCCTGGGTTGGATGCTTGGCTCAGAAATAAACTACCTTATAACCTTAGTCAAGTTGTTACTCTCATATGACGGATAGGAATGATAAAAATAATGATACTTTTCAGATAGGCTTAAGGCAAGCATTAAATTAGAGAACTCAAAAACTTACAAAGCACAGAGCCTGGCAAAGAATATGTGCTAGAAAAAAAATATTCCTCTGAGCTGTACATATATATAGCATAGAGTTCTGTATCCCCCATCTTCATTAGTTGTTGTTATCACTAGAATTATCTTTCCCCTTTATATTTACTTATTCAAAGCCTAAAAACTAGAGGAATTACAGCTCATGTATCATACAAGATATTTTTCCAAATGTATCCTTATGCTTATCTCCTCTGATCACCTCAATTACAAATTTCTCTTGGGAGCATTCGATAAATATTTGTTGAGGGAATACCTTTTAGGCTTCCTGCTGCTATATATTGTAAGCATGTGAATACATAGTAGATGGTTTTAAAAATATTTTGTTAAGAGTACAGTATATTTCATTCAACTTGGATGTAAAAATTACTTTCATAACACCTTTGGGGGCTTCAAGTGGAAATACCCAATCACTATGGTACAAAATCTAACTCATTATACTGGGCAATCAACAACCTCCACCCCAGATTCCTGGGTGTGTCTCCATACTGGACTATGAAGTCCTTAAACAGGAGTGGGACATTCTGTCAGATAAAGGAAATGTGTATTAGTTAGATGCGAGGAATTCTCAGGCCTCTATGGATTCTGGAAGGCACTTGAGTTACATTTCTGATTGCCCTTAAATAAATTCTTTATTAGCTGCCAACTATTACATTAGAGATTTCATGATGTGCTCCTGTCTCCAGAATGTAATCTTGGACCTTGCCCAGTTTGATAATGACTTCTTTCGTGACAGAGCTTTTGACACTGATATGAAAGGGATTCTACTGAGCATATGTAGGGTCTGTCCTAATAGCCTATGTGGTGAACTCTTTATAATGCGACAGAAGGAATGAATTTCTATAACTTACCTTGGCGACCTATCAAGAGCATAAAATTGACAGTAGTAAAGGAACTCATTAGATATTTGTATTATCCTGAATAGTACAGGGCAAATATGTTCTCTGTGTGAGGATGTAGGCTTATTACTTTGGCATTTTGTATCAAGATGGAGTTCAGAATATAACCATTCCAATAAGTATTGCTAAATGTGTAAAAAGCTTTCATTGTTGTTTCTGAAAAATAGCGAATTAGATAAATATTCTACTTATTGCTATAAAAGATATATTCTACTTATTTCCATTACAAAGTGAAATCTGAAGCATAACAGTAACCGTAATTTGCCATGTAGGAGGTTTTTGTTTTTGTTTTGTTGATTTGCTAAAGGTCACTTTTGCTAGATGACACTAGAGAGAGACAGAGAAAGAGAGAAAGATAAAATGAGAAAGCATTGCCAATAGTGAACGATGATGCCACAATCTCCCCTCCTCCGTTTCTCCTTTTGGAGTTTTAAGCACACATGCACACCTAGCAAGTTTTTTTTTTTTTTTTTTTTTTGCTGCTTTTTTTAGAGAGGTTTTTGCTATAGGGTGCGTGCGCTCACCAAATAGAGAGACAGAGAGACAGAAAGCGAGAAATCACCCCCAGGGGAGATGGCCACGCCGCAGTCCCTTCTCCTCCATTCTCCTCCCCGGATCTTGGGCAAGCACGCACATGTGCCCAGCGTGAGTTTAAACCACCAGGTCTGGGAGGTGAACTGTGGTCGACTACGTGGGAGTCCAGTGACATAGCCATTACGCTAACTGCTGGTCCTGACCTAGTAAGTTTTCTCAAGTCACTGAGTTCAGTACTCAAACAGCATGGTTGACCATGTGGAATCCAGTGCTTTAACCAGTCACTGACTGGCCCTGCAGTAGATTTTTCATTTTTAAACAGAAATCTAACTAGATTTTAAACTGAATCTGTTAAGTAGAAGCCATATCCTGCCTGGAAAGAAATGGGTTCACAACAATTTCACCCCATTATCAAAAATAAATGCATTCCTCTTCTATTCCTGGATAAAGGATGTTGTGTGATGACCCTGCACACACCAAAATTCCTAAACAGATTATTTGAAATATGTAAGTCAGGGTGAATTATAACAGCTGTTCAATAACTAAGTGGAAAAGAAAAACAATACAAGGAAACAAGTATAAAAATCACAATGAATTATCCAGCAGTTAATAAATGATTTGAAGAACAGAGTAAAAGCTTGAGCCTTACCAGGTTTATCCTAATTGAGATTTTTTTTATGGTATCAAGAGGAGAATTTCAGAATATGACTTGCATATTTGTTCTTCTTTCCCCCTGAATTAGTAGCAAGCACAACTTTAGTTGTCTTTGTTTTTAGTATCCTAATCATTTACCCTTAGTTGGAGACATCAGGTAAAGGTAAAGAAATCTCCCTGCCCCAAGGAAGAAAAAGTCTTAACAGTCATAAAGTACAAGATCCTAAGGAGTAAAAGCCTGTTTATGTAATAGCCTAGCAATGTCTTTGAAAGAGCAAACTCTAAATATCTACAGAATAAATAGCTATTGAAAACTCAATACTGAATCAGTAAAGAAATTCCTTTCTTTGGGAAGTTGCATATTGTTTTTAAGATACAAGCCAAAGACTTCGATTTGATTTTTTAGATCTTGAGTCTGGAATGGTGATCCTTCAATTCAGTGTTAAAAATCTACTCCTGGACAAAGGTGATATCCTGTGGACTAGGGTGACTGAATGTCTGAAAGACAACTTCCAGGCTGACCACAGGCCCTCATGCAGTCTCTGGAAGCATAATTGTCTTTGACATAATATACTTCTTTTCTTCTCAGAAATAATATCCCTTGTTTGGAGGACCTTGATTTCTTAATCAAACTAAAATTCTCAACAGCTAAATGATCCCTAGCTTTGACTGATCAAGGTCACTATTTGATTTACATAATCTTAAATGGACTTGAGCAAACAGACCTTACTATTAAACTTACATTACTTTTTGAATTTCTGTTTTGAAATTTTAATTTCTTTTCAAGTAACAAAATCTGCAAAAATAATCATACTTTCTTTTTTCTATTTTTCTAACACTTGGGTAACTTTGAAGGTTGAAAGTTTGTGCTTGAAAACTAAGGAAATGAAATTGCTCTCTCTGACAGAGGCATAATGGTAGCCATGATCTACCCTGAAGCAATAATTTTATGGCTATGTTATAAACCCTTTAAAAATGTAGCTTATAATGGAAATGCTGACACAATCTTAACTAAGGACTCATGAACCTCAATGCTAATATATATATCTAAGGCATTTTATTACTGTCAATATATCTTATTTTTTTATAATTAAATAACTTCTTCCAAAATCTTTATTTCCATACAGAGTGCATAGATAGGTTTTGTTTGTTTGTTTGTTCATTTTTTTGGGGTGTGTATGTGTGTGAAATTTGGCTACGGGTCTCTCTCCTCAAGGGAGCAAACTGAGGGCAGTAATGCACAAATCAAAGAACTTGTACGTGTGCCTGATCAGGACACCATGCATTAATATTGTTTTTAGATTGTACTTTCCATAGGAACAATCTGAACTTAGAGATCATATACTGACTTCAAAACTATTCCTTCAAAATGGACCGTATTCTACTTCCTAGGCAATAGTTTTCCCCTTTTAGATGACGTACTTATTCTAGTAAGTGAAGTTGAAAGAACTTAATGTTTGCCTATTTTTCTAATATAAAACTCAACAGTTCAAAAGTCATCAAAATTTTCCTCCATTTGTCACCTAGTAAAAATATATATTTTGGAGTCAGCAGGTAGAGTGGTGGACTCCCACATGGCCAACTGCAATATGAGTCGAGGATCTGGTGACTTGAGATTCATGCCAGGCACTTGTGTAGGTATACCCAGAATCCCAGGAGGAGACCAGTGGAGAAGGGATTGTGACATGGCCAACCCATCTGGAGGCAGTGGCGTGATTTCTTACTTTCTCTCTCTCTGTTTCTCTCTGTCTCTCTGACAGCATATGCTCCCTACAACAAAAATCTCTTAAAAAATATGTGTGTATATATATATTTATATGTAAGATATATATATTACATGACATTTCAGAGTGTTTTAATCACTTCACTATAAGCATATCAATAACAAATAGAAAATTAAAATGAAAATTTGAGATTAAAAGTGAAACTATAAATTTCAATAAAAGTTAAACAAAAATGTTTGGATAAGAAACCACCTAATTTGTATGTCTGATCTATCATTCTCAAGAGTCAATTTTCTTATTAAAATCTTGCAAACGAGTTTTGCTGAATTTACCAAATGCTAATTGTGTTTATAATACTAGACAATATGAACAAGTTTTACAATAGATCTTGGGTTTTAGTTGTTTTTGCTATCGAGAGTATGTGCTTGCCAGAGAGACAGAGAGAAATAGTGACAGAGTAAGTATCACCACCCCCCCCCAAGTGAAAATGGCCATCCTTCATTTCCTTCTTCTCCACTCTTGTCCTGGAATTCTGGGCACACACATACATGTGCTTGGCCTGAGTTTCAATCTGCCAGGACTGGGATTTGAATCATGGTCAGCCATGAAAGAGTCCAGTGCCTTAACCACTATACCTCCTGCTGATCCCAAACTTAGTATTTTAAATCATCTTCCTTGATTAATATGAGACAATGTCCAAAAGCTCATGAAAAATTGGAATTAAAGTATGAGTTCAGTTTGGTAGAAAAAATATTTAAATCTATGCATAGATTTTTATTAAAACATTCCTCTTAAACTTTTAAAAGACTCCTTAACTATATATAAAATATATTCATGATTTTTAAATAAATTTCAGAACTTAATTTTTTTTTTTTTAGAATTATTATTTAGTGGGAACCAGCAGTTAGCGTAATGGCTATGTCGCTGGACTCCCACGTAGTCGACCGCGGTTCGCGTCTCGGACCCGGTGGCTTGAATCTCATGCCGGGCGCGTGTGCGTGCGTGCCCAAGATCCCAAGAGGAGAATGGAGGAGAAGGGATTGCGGCGTGACCATCCCCCCTGGGGGGTGATTTCTCGCTTTCTGTCTCTATGTCTCTGTCTGTCTGGCGAGCGCACGCGCCCTATAGCGAAAACCTCTCCAAAAAAAAAAAAAAAGAATTATTATTTAGTTTGACCAGAGAGAGCAAGAAAGGGAAAGTGAGAAAGCAAGTCGACTGGTCTGAGACTTAGCCATGGTCAGCCATGTGGAGTCCAGCACGTTAACAACCTGGCCACCTTCTGGTTCCCTTGGATTATTACTAATATAGGAGAAACATACTAATTTTAGAGTCAGCTTTGAAATTTTCCCTTCAATAGTAGGAAAGATAAGGTATGAAATTTATTTATTGCATGCAGATGGAGATTGAATTATTTAAACAAATTAAAAGCAGAGTGATGATTATACACAGTACAACGAATATTCTACATTTTGCGTGAATATTCATAGAGTCAATTTACAGATTCACAACCTCACATTCTAAATTACTTTCAAACAACAGGGTTGCTTTCCTTCTTCTTTTTTTTTTTTTCTTTTTTAATTAGGTTATTGCCATAAGGTGAATGTGCTTGCCACAGAGAGATAGAAAGAGGGAAAGTGAGAAATCACACTCTCCCCTAGGGGATATGACCATGCTGCTACCCCTTCCCCTCCATTCTCCTCTTGGGATCTAGGGCATGCACACACATGTGCCCAGCATGATTCTCAAGCCACTGGTTTCAAGACTTGACCTGCAGTCGACCATGTAGGCGTCTAGTGCCTTAGCCACCTCACCCCCTGTTGACCTCAAATTTCTTTCTTTGATTTTGTAAACTATTTCTTAGATGAGTCTGACAGAAATTCCAAACTTAATAGTTACTAAAATTATGTTTATATTTATCTACACCTGAAAATAAAATTTAAATGCTATTATAAAAGTCTTGTGACAAAATGACTTTCCAACCTTAGAAAGGCATTGTATAGCAAATAGGTAAAAGTAATTAGCACCTAACATCTAACCTCATAGGAGATTTTATTGGCAGTCTATTTGTTTATCTCTCTTATTCATTCATTAATTATTTATTGAATCCCCTATACACACACACACACACACACACACACACACACACACACATACTTAGGGTGTATGTGCTCACCAGAGAGACAGAAAGCCCCCCCCCAGGGAGGCAGCCATGCCACAATAACTCCTCTTCCATCCTCCTCTCTGGATTTTAGGTACTCATGCACATGTGCCTGGTGTGAGTTTCAAGCTACTGGGTCTGGGACTCGAAGCACAGTCAGCCACTTGGGAGTCTGGAGCCTCAACCACCTCAACCACCATGCCATGTGCTGACCCCACAATGATTCATTTTAACAAAAATTAAGCAAAGATACAATTTCATTTCAAATAACTTACCAAATGATAAACAAAATATAGATAGATATACATGACAATTAAGCACTACAAAAACTGATAAATATCTAAATAAAGAGGAATGGTCCCTTAAAAAATAGACTATAATTGAAACATACAGTAGAGGGATACTTGATCTGGGGGTTAGGGGCAGGGTAGCTCAGTAGCTGTAGCAAAGGAAAAATGTCAAAATCAAAATGATCCACGAATGTGTCTCTAAATCAGGAAGTCTTCAGTTACTTCAGTGTTAGTGAAAGAAAATGTCAGTGTTCAAATTTTAATAAAAATGTTGATATCTTATACACTCAGGGAATGTGAATAGTGGATTATATGAGGTAGTCATAAAAATGAACTTTTTCACTAGTTCATACAATAAGGGAAAATGACAGAAGCAATATAATAGGCCTATAGGGTAGTAAATAGCATGAAGTAGTTAAGATTTTAAGTTTTAAGATTAAAAAAAGTTTCAGCTGGGGCCAGCAGGTGGTGTGGTATTTAAGGTGCTGGACCCCACATGGGCAACTGTGGTTTGAGTCCCAGACCCAGTGACTTGAAAATCACACTGAGCTTGTATGTGTATGTGCCTCAAATCACAAGTGGAGAACGGAGAAGAAGGGATTGCAGCGTAGCCATCCCCCATGTGGGGAGAGGTGATTTCTCACTTTCCCTCTCACTGTTCTGTTTCTCTCCAGGGAGTGCACGTGCCCTATGGCAAAAACTTTAAATAAATAAATAAACAAACAGACAGACATCAGTACATTTTTAACAAAGTCCCAAACAACTGTCAATATGTTGGATGAGACCATGCAGATCACTAAGTAAAATCTAAACTGACACTCCGAATAGTCTTGTGTCAGTGTTTCAATGAATCATCATTAATTGAAATAACACAGTGGAGTGGTATGGGCTCATAATACACTCTAATCCTTCACAGAGAGAGGAAAAATAACAGCCAGAGAGGTTTTCTTTCTTTAGCAAAGATAGACATGGCAACTAGCTGCTGTAATTTATGAAAGGAAGCAAGTGTGGGTGTTGTGTGAAAGACTAGAATCACCAAAAATTCTGATAACTTTAAACTCTATCACCATAGTTGAATGTACTCAATGACTCTTCCAGGAGGCCTAAAGAGAGTCATTGTCAAGAGCTAGAGGGGTGGGGCACTAATGACAGCAGGGGTGGCCCCGCCCTTATTTTTCTCTGCAGCTGCTCTGGTTGGTCACTATTTCTGTTGGACAAGGTGGTCTATATTCTAACCTTGGTACAAGGGTAACCCCACTTACATACTTTAGATACATTTTTCTCTTTATACTTAGTTACCTCTCATTTGCACCTTTAATAGCAGCTAGAAACATTAAAATTAGGCTCACACCACTGAGTCTGAGACTCGAACCATGGTTGTCCATGTTGGAGTCTAGCACCTCAACCACCATGCCACCTGCTTGAAAGTCATTCCAGACACATGTGCGTGCATGCCCAGAATCCTGGGAGGAAAATGGAGAAGAAGGGATTGTGGGGTAGCCCTTGTCCCTGGGAGGATGATTTCTCATTTCCTATTTCTCTGTCTCTCTCCAGTGAGCCACACACCCTATGGAAAATCATTTTAAAAAATTGACTCAAATTCCAATTTCAATGAGCAGAAATGTATGTAAGATGTACTTACATATCATATATTTATATACATTATCTCTCTCTATCTCCTATCTCTCTTCCTATATACAATTGCCCTTTTGTTCCATATACTGGCTATCTATAATGTAAACCTCTGTAGAGCATGCTCATTGGAATGAAGCTATTCACATGTTTTAGTAAGAGTAATTGAGTATAAAATAATTAGGTTCTTTAATGCTAATGAAGATGATGTCAGCAATGAAGTTAGGGTTTCCAGTTAGTTTACCATGAATGCGGAACTCTTAGGATTGCTTATGTTATCCTCTGAACTAATCAGATGAGACACCCGCCTTCCCTTAAGGAGTTCATATATTGTGATTAAATAGAAAAGCATGCGCCTGGGGGGAAGCCTTGCTGGCCTACTAACCTATATTTGAGAGTCATGTTCATTGATGAGCTTAAAAAAAAATCCCTTGGTACCCAACAATAATCAGCATTTTTTGCAAATGTTCTAACAAGTCGGCTTGCAGACATCTGTGTGTACTGCTTGGCCACGTGCTGTTTGTACCACTCCTCACAGGCCGCAGCTACACGGGTCTATGACGCTACCACTTCTCAGCCCAGCCCCAATAACTCTTTCTCTCAGAATGGTGGTTCCTGTTAATATAGCAAAAATGGAAATTGTCAGCGTGGGCAGGTTGCCATATGGAGGCTGACAGCTGCTCAATCAGATTAAGACAAATGCACACAGGCAATGTGAGCGAAAAAAAAAAATTAGAAAGGAACTCTGGTTCTGCTATTACTACTTTTTCCAGGATTTTAGAAATAAAATATCAGTTTTAAATATTATTTTGTGAGACGATAAGGTTGAATTAGTATTGATATAGAGCAAATTTTTAAAATTGAAAATTACCTTCGTTAACATTTTGAGTTTTGAACTCTGATCTTTGTATATGGCAATAGTGTTTAATTTAAGGAGACTCATTCTCACCCCATTGCTAGCTCTGCTTTTCAGAAAGAAAAATAATGTAAAAAAAATTGTAAAAATATGTTTTAAAAGATTGCATAATATGCCAAGAGAAAAGTAACTGAATTTTACAATCCACTGAAAGATAGGACACCACCATCAATAGCTAACTCATGAATAAATAAATATTTACAACGTGTACATATGCATATCAAGGCAAGACCACATCTCAGGAACTCAGAGTCTGTGCAAAATGTTTATGCAATGCATATACAGTGACAAACAGAGGCACGGAAAAAGAAATAATTTTAAAGTACAGTCAACACATTAAAGTTTTCCAGTAACTTGGCTGACCTTTCTAAAATAACAGAAGACTCTTTAACAATAAATGAAATATGTTGCTATGATTGCCTATTCCTGAACCTGACTGAGTCATATCATCATCATACAGCAGAGTTAGCAAATTTCTAGCTGAGCTAGTTAGACTACATTGGAAAAAGTAGTCATATGTTCAAAGACGAAATGTTGCAGACCTGATTTACAAATGAAATCCAGTGCATCTGTATTTAAAGCTGTGTGGAATGAATAAGTGCCTAGGAACAGATCTAAGCATTTTGAAATAAACCTTTCTGACTAGGCTAACAGCTTTGCTAAATTCTTTCTCACTGGGTATCAAGAGCTCCAAAGTCTCCTGCTAAAGTTTAACACAGGAAATTAAATTTTGACAAGCTATAAGCGCTCCCTGTGTTTGGAAAATGTATGTAAGAAATACAAGCTAACTCTTGCGACATCCCCTAGGATCGATAACACTATATATTCCTAGATCCCCAGTCACCAAAAAGCTGGCATGCAGGCTAACATAAATAGCAGCTTGCATTTTGCAAGAAAAAAAAAAATCCATTGATGACACAGGAAATACAGTAACTACTAATATAATTTACAAGACCTGAAGATAATTTGCAGTGCCACTCCTCTGGGTGGATCTGCACCAAACATCTGAGCTAAGTGTCTGTCGGAACTTTTCCCTTGAAGGTATAGCAGGAAGATTTGTAATGTCTCTAATACAACAAAAGAAGAAACAGAAGATCAAACTGCAGGGGACTGAATATTTAGAAAATCTTGCTGAAATGCTATGATAAATTATTAAAGTTTCTTGTTAATGTTCATGCTTCTCTTTAACCTCAGAGCATCACGGACAGTAAAGCAAAAGTGGAAGGATACCCAGAAAAAAGATGTCGGAAGCTAAGATAAAAGGATTAGGCAAAAAATAATGCTTCTGCAAAGCAAAATCCTCAGATATCTCCCATCAAGATTTTCCCCAAAACATACACAGTCCAGAAAGTCTCTCATGGGATATTCCTGCAGCATCATATTGGCTGACAGCATTTATAGAAGACATACCTCAATAACTTGTATTTAGTATAAACAAATGGCATTCGGGGGAGCAGAACCAACTGAACTTTATGAAAAAGGTAGGTTCAAAGTCTCAAAAATTATCTCCCATCTTATAATAATTTTTTGACAGCAGGAGAAAATGGATTTACCACACTCCAAAGTACTGAAAGCCTTTTTCTCCTTCAGCAGATTGTTTTTTTCAATAAAGTTAACACAATTTATCTTTATTAACACATCCACACTGATAGAGTCAGCCAGAAAATTAGTATTGGGGGTACTGCATTTCATAACATGCCTTCTCAGACATTCCTCTGATCATTTCACAAAATCTGCTACCCGTTCAAAAATCTAACATATTTAGAACGCATTTTTTAAAAATAATACAGCTTCCTGAGGCTAACACACATAGCCTTGCACTAGAACAGCATGCATCTGGTACTAGAGTCTCCCTGCTAGAAATAATCACTGTAATGCTTTGAAAGCCCAGAAAACCCAAAATTGCAAAAATATGTTTATATCAATAGGAGAGCAAAACTCTTCCTCCTAGCCACCTACAACACAGATCCCCTTTCCTGAAATGAAAACCTGATTTCAAACAGAAACAGTTGCTCTACCCTTAAGCTGTCCTCGAGTCACCATTACCTCACCTTGCCAAGTCCATTTAGATCTTTGACACAAAACTTTTGTCACTGACTTACCACCCTTCCAAGGTTTTCCTTTCCAGGGGGTCCGGGTCAGCTTGCTCAGAGTTGGTCCAGAGAAGAGGAGTATCAGAATGAAGAGAAGTTCAAGCCTAGTGATTTTCCCCACTTTCTCTGATGATAACATTTCCACAAGTTAATTTCACAAAATTTCTCACATCCTCTTCCCTCCCGATTATGAAAATAGCATTAATCATTGAAAAACCTGAGGTAGGTGTTGTTTTGCCATCTCTAACAGCTGAAGTAGCAGCTCCCTGATGTAGCCCTGAGCCAAGCTACATTTCTCACGGATCCGGCTCCTTCTCCTCAATATGCAGTCAGCGCTGCTTCTACTCCAAGAGCTATAAAATAATTTCTGTTCTCCACTTAGCTTTCAGTGGGAATATATTCCTCAGCGTTCTGGGTGAGCTTGATTGAAAATGATAAACACAGTAATGTCTGTGTCCAGCAAAAAAGAGAAAAGATGTCAGGATTGTGTGAAAAAGATGAGAAGCAGTTGTACTGACAGCTTTCAGGCTGCCTGTGTGATCCTAATAGCCGTGCAACCAACCAAATTGCTCTTTTAAGAGTAATAAGGCTTCAGTGAAAGCCGGTGTCACTGCCACTTGGGTGGGTAGTTCTGAGCTTGAAAATCACCCAGGAACTGCCACAGATAACGACTGCTCCAGTCCAGCTTCAGAATATTAAGGGCTGAGCAAAATATAGTATGCACAGAGGGTAGTTAATCTATTGTGTGGATAGACGAGGATTCTAGCACTGTAGTACAGAAAGACTCAGAACTTAAAATGTATTTTATTTTTCCTTTACTTCACTGCGTGACATTAAAATGGGGCTGCATCTGCACTAATTATTCATAAATAGGTCTGAAATATTTATTAGATGAGCAACAATATGTAATTTTTCTCCACAACAATACAGCTGGAAGGACAAGTTTTCAGTAGCTGCAATTTTCCTCTGTATTAACGTCAGTTTATTTTGGCATTCCCGTGTCACCCTGATGAACCCACCATGAATGCTATAAGCAAACTTCTGGAAATACCAACACAGACTCTAAGCAGGCTGTATTAATCATACATTCAGGAAGCACATTTCTCATTTGTTTGTGTGCATCACCATGGAAATGTAAAAAAGCTCCCTAAGTCTCTCAGTCTCTTGCAACTATATTTATGAAAACAATATTGATTACAAGGTGTGGTTATAACTAACGATCAAGCACATGGTTCTGCCCCTGGATGAAGGGGAGGTAGGTGAGAGCATGTCAAATAAAAATAATTTGGTCTCTACTCTGAAGTGAATTAGCATGATCAAAACATTCTGGCCAATATTTTAAATCTGTCTACATCATAGTATTATCCATATGGTCACTTATGCCGTTAATCAGTGAGCCACAATGCATGAATTATGCATTTATGTACTTGGAAGTAATCAATTTCTATATTATGATAATCACCAATTTTATGATGTTATCACTTTCAAAGTGAGACAATTGCCCCTTTTAAACCTTGTTCTGAAAGAAGGTACTTTTAAAAGAGTAAGTTATTGTATTGAGGCAAACTATTTCAATTTTAAAAATACATCTATTAAAATGTTTTTATATAAAGAATGTCTGCCCAAGATATTAGTGGGAAACACAAACTTTCAGATTGTCCTTCAGTTTATAAACAATAATTTCACTGTATTCAACTCTTAATATGAAAACTTCTGAGGGAGTTAAGAAAAATACCATTTCACAAGCTGGATATTTAAAATTCTATGTCTTTGCTTACTATATAATGGTAAGGATTTGATTTTCTCTGTCCTTTTCACTTTCCAACCTGTTCACCTGATCCCTTCCTCTCTCTTTCAACACTGTAGACAGAAAATTGTATAATAAATTGACCAACTCCCTCAACATTACTTTCTGAAGAAGACTCTAGAGTCAAATTCATTTACTGCCCATTGTGTCCATTTCTCTTGAAAGCAAGAATGCAACTTTTCATAATTAGTTTTGTTTTCTAATGACTTGGATTTTATATAGTACAATAAAAGTTCAATAAGTTTCAGTACTACAAAATGGTGTCAAGAAAGATGCTGACTCTATTTTTTTAAAGAGCGTTTTTTTTTGTTTGTTTGTTTGTTTGTTTTCTGCAAGGCATGTGAACTTGCTGGAGACACAGAGACAATATGCAAGAAATGATCTTCTAAGGGTCTGGCCATACTGCAATCACTTTTCTTCCATTCTCCTCTTGGGACTTTGGGCACATACACACACATACACCTGGCATGAGTTAGAAGCTGTCAGGTCCAACTCTGGAACTGCAGCCTACTATGTGTAAGTCCAGTAATGTAACCACTATACCATCTGCTGGTCCCATGTTGCCTATTTCTAAAGGGTCTGGCCAGTGCAGGGTGAGTAGGAAAAAGACTCTTATTTATTTTTTATTGTGGTGTTTTTTTTGCTTATGGTAGAGTTGGCCAGGTTGAGCCTAAGAAAATTTCACGTATTGATTTATAAATGTTGATAAATGTTGCTTCCCTCTTCAAGACCCTCTATAAACACCAGACCATAGCTCTCTCTGGTGGGGAAATGGAAACTATTGGAAGACCCAAATCATTGCTGCTCATAACAAGGTCATTCTCTTCTAGAACTCACATGGCTGAAGCTTGGCATTCTGCTCAAGAGAGGAGAGAAAACTGCCTTCTGTGGAAAAGGGCAAGTGTACCATATAGGATGAATAAGGATAAAGTTTGAAGGAAAAGTAAAACATTGAGTGGAGGGGCACCCCATATGAAACATCTCTCTGCATAAATAGGAGGGTATGAACGCATTTCTACCTACGCTAATCTCATTGATCAAGTAGCCAATGTATTACAAGTTCTAAACACTACATGCCTTAACTCATTTAATCCTTCTAAGAACCCAATAAAGTAGAAACAATTATTATCTCTATTTAATACATTATAAACTAATGCAAGAGTTATGTCACGTGTCCTAGGTCAGAGCTGAGTTTTGAACTCAATTTAACTCAGTTCTGAGTCATGCTAATCAAAAAGTTATGCCCTCTACTAAACTAGTCCCTCTGTACTTCATTCCTTTTTTTTTTTCTTTTTTTTGGAGAGATTTTCACTGTAGGGCGCGTGCGCTCGCCAGACAGACAGAGAGAGACATAGAGACAGAAAGCGAGAAATCACCCCCCAGGGGGGATGGTCACGCTGCAATCCCTTCTCCTCCATTCTCCTCTCGGGATCTTGGGCACGCACGCACACGCGCCTGGCGTGAGTTTTAAGCCACCGGGTCCGGGACACGAACCGCGGTCGACTACGTGGGAGTCCAGCAACATAACCATTACGCTAACTGCTGGTTCCCTGTACTTCATTCCTTTTGAACAACCGTGCTCATCTGTGACAACTTCATATAGAAGAATGACAAAAGTAATAGTACATTCACTATATGCCAGGTTTTTTTAAAGTGCTTTATATAGTGTAGTTATTTCATTTTCACGTCTTTGTGAGATGAGTTTGTTATTATTCATGTTTTACAGATGGCTTCTTGTCCAGTGTTACATAGTAGGTAAATGGCAGAGGTAGAATTTGAACCCTGTACAGGCTCTGATTTTGTTATTCTGTTTTTCTGAGTCTAGTGCCTGGGTCTGGAGAAACCATCCAGGAGGGATAGAATGGTAAGAGAGTAAGAAGAGAGATTTTGGGTAACTATTAGTTGGAGTCTCCCATTGTGTTGTTGGTGACAGCAAGAAAGTCTATAAATAGGACAGTGCCAGGCAAGGTTCACTGAGGAAAGCAATCAGAATAAACTCTCACCTCTGCTTGTTCTCAAAGGAAAACACAAGGAAAGAGAAGGTCCCGACAAAATTCAACTCACAGTCAGAATACCACCTAATAAATGCTTTAGTGCAGGCCATAAAGAATTGTTAAGAAGACTGCAGGGAAGGAGTCCTATGCGAAGGTATATATTAAAGTAAAGTACAATGAAAGAGAGGAGAAAGAGTTGGTTCAGCAAGGACATTCAGGGCAGAGAAAGTGGCCTTTGACTAAGTATCAAATGGTGAGTATAAATTTTAAGATCAGGTTAAGTGAAGCAAAAGGCAGACAATAAGCTAAACTGCAGAAAGAGCATAAGAATGGTCATAATGTTTCAAGAAATCCCAACTCCTTCCTGAAACTTCTGGGGAGATAGTGTGACGTGGGGATCAAGCGTGTAGGTGAGTAGTAGAAGATGACATAGCAATGTAAATTAATTTTTTTTTCAATCGCAAGAAGATGTGTGTGCTTTCCAGACAAAGAGAGAGAGAAAGTACACCCCAGTGAGGTGTGGTCATACAGCAGTCCTTTCTTCTTCATTTCTCCAACCTTTTTAGACTGGGGCACACATGCATACATATCTGGAGTGCTTTTCAAGCTTATAGGGCTGCAATAAGTCATGTGGGATCCAGCTTTTCTTAGCCATAGACTATGTGGACAGCTTGTTAAGTAAAACTCTTAAATATACCCACTACCAAAACTCTTAGGCTTTACTTATGGAGGTCAATAAAATATTTAAATTAGGGAATTTACATATTCCAAAGTGATATTTTAAAAATAATCTTTGACTGCATTATAGCAAAAAGGGAAATTAGAAGCAGGAAAATATATTTAAAAATATATCAATATTCCAAGTAATGTATCGTTGAAACTGAACGAAAAGAGGGAGAATAAGGAAGAGGAGACCAAACTGAAACAGATTTTTAGGATTAAATATCAGCATTCATTAATTGAAAAAACATTTAATAACCTCACCTGTTGGGACCAGCAGAGGGTGTAATGGTTATGTCACTGGAGTCCCATATAATCAAAAAGGTGTGAGTCTTAGACCCGGCAACTTAAAATTCACGCCAGGTGCATGTGCATGTGTGTGCATGCCCAAAATCCTAAGAGGAAAAGGGATTGTGGTATGGCAATTCCCCTGGGGCGGGGTGTGATTTCTCTCTATCTGTCTCTATCTGTCCAGCAAGTGCATGTTCCCTATAGCAAAAAAACCTCTCTCTAAATAATAATAATAATAATAATAATAACCTCTTTTATTGAACTAGTCAAAATGTTAAATATTTTTCAATTATTATATTTTTAATTTTTTTTAATATAGGTTTTTGCCTTAGGGCACATGCACTTGCTGGAGAGAAAGAGACAGATAGAGACCCTGAGAGGGAAAGTGAAAAATCATCTCTCCTCACAGGGGATGGTCACACCGCAATCCCTTCTCCTCCATTCTCCTCCTGGAATCATGAGTATACATGTACACATGGCCAGTGGGATTTTCAGGCTATTGGGTCTGGGACTTGAACCACAGTCAGCCAAGTGAGAGTCCAGCTATGACATCTGCTCAACTCAATATTTTAAAATTATTAAGGAAAAGTTTCTGTTATTAGAGCCTTATCCTTGAGTGTTTTGTGACAAAATAGGGGAAGAAATGGAATGTTGCTCCAGTGATTCACTATCTCTTCTTTGAATATATCCTTATATATTTAATTTCACCTCTCCTACTGGCGTTTGCTCCAACTTTGACACCTTTATACAAAATTAAGGATTTTTAGCTACTCTTTCATTTTTAGCCTAATATCACTCTTTAGTCTAATTGCATTGCACTTCCTAACATCTTACTACATATGCACAATAAATACTATCTTATCTTTCATTTACTTTCTTAATATAGTCTCACTAATATCTGATGCAAGGTAATAATGGAAATTTACTAAGTCATGTTTTTTATCAAATGTTCTACTCCTTTTCTAAGTGATGTGCAACATTGTTGTCTTAAGAAAAGAGATGCTGGGGACAAGCAGCATAATGGCTATGTCACTGGACTCGCATCTTGTCAACCGCGGTTCAAGTCCCAGTCCCGGTGGCTTAAACTTACTTCAGGCATGTGTGTGTGCATGCCTAAATTCCCAAGAGGAGAATGGAGGAACAGGGATTGTGGCATGGCCATCCCCCCAGGGGATGATTTTTCATTTTCTATCTCTCTGTCTCTCTCTCTTTCTGGTGAGCACATGCGCCCTGTAGAAATCCCCCCCCCCAAAAAAAAAGAAAGAAAAGACATGCTGTTGCCTCATTTCTTGTTGCCTTTCCCACTGGTTCTGGGGGTTTTGATAATAAATTAGTAGAAACAATTTGAAAGTACTCGCTAGAAGGAAGCCATCCCCACCATTTCCAGGAGCCAACTGCCAAGCAGACACACAAAAAACCTGCTAACTATAATGTGAACACTGTTGATTATTTTTAAGAAGCATCTTCCTACTAGAACATTTTATTTTCTTATTTCCCATACAATCATGTATTCTTGAACAGAAAGAGCTTATTTTAAAAATCTGGAACTAACTTCTAATAAACTATTAGTAATCATGGTTTTCTTACTGCTTACATTTTGAAATGCCTAAAAACTATTGTTCTAATTATTCAGATATACCTTTGTAAAATAGCTCTTACAGATGGCTTCTTGTCCAGTGTTACATAGTAGGTAAATGGCAGAGGTAGAATTTGAACCCTGTACAGGCTCTGATTTTGTTATTCTGTTTTTCTGAGTCTAGTGCCTGGGTCTGGAGAAACCATCCAGGAGGGATAGAATGGTAAGAGAGTAAGAAGAGAGATTTTGGGTAACTATTAGTTGGAGTCTCCCATTGTGTTGTTGGTGACAGCAAGAAAGTCTATAAATAGGACAGTGCCAGGCAAGGTTCACTGAGGAAAGCAATCAGAATAAACTCTCACCTCTGCTTGTTCTCAAAGGAAAACACAAGGAAAGAGAAGGTCCCGACAAAATTCAACTCACAGTCAGAATACCACCTAATAAATGCTTTAGTGCAGGCCATAAAGAATTGTTAAGAAGACTGCAGGGAAGGAGTCCTATGCGAAGGTATATATTAAAGTAAAGTACAATGAAAGAGAGGAGAAAGAGTTGGTTCAGCAAGGACATTCAGGGCAGAGAAAGTGGCCTTTGACTAAGTATCAAATGGTGAGTATAAATTTTAAGATCAGGTTAAGTGAAGCAAAAGGCAGACAATAAGCTAAACTGCAGAAAGAGCATAAGAATGGTCATAATGTTTCAAGAAATCCCAACTCCTTCCTGAAACTTCTGGGGAGATAGTGTGACGTGGGGATCAAGCGTGTAGGTGAGTAGTAGAAGATGACATAGCAATGTAAATTAATTTTTTTTTCAATCGCAAGAAGATGTGTGTGCTTTCCAGACAAAGAGAGAGAGAAAGTACACCCCAGTGAGGTGTGGTCATACAGCAGTCCTTTCTTCTTCATTTCTCCAACCTTTTTAGACTGGGGCACACATGCATACATATCTGGAGTGCTTTTCAAGCTTATAGGGCTGCAATAAGTCATGTGGGATCCAGCTTTTCTTAGCCATAGACTATGTGGACAGCTTGTTAAGTAAAACTCTTAAATATACCCACTACCAAAACTCTTAGGCTTTACTTATGGAGGTCAATAAAATATTTAAATTAGGGAATTTACATATTCCAAAGTGATATTTTAAAAATAATCTTTGACTGCATTATAGCAAAAAGGGAAATTAGAAGCAGGAAAATATATTTAAAAATATATCAATATTCCAAGTAATGTATCGTTGAAACTGAACGAAAAGAGGGAGAATAAGGAAGAGGAGACCAAACTGAAACAGATTTTTAGGATTAAATATCAGCATTCATTAATTGAAAAAACATTTAATAACCTCACCTGTTGGGACCAGCAGAGGGTGTAATGGTTATGTCACTGGAGTCCCATATAATCAAAAAGGTGTGAGTCTTAGACCCGGCAACTTAAAATTCACGCCAGGTGCATGTGCATGTGTGTGCATGCCCAAAATCCTAAGAGGAAAAGGGATTGTGGTATGGCAATTCCCCTGGGGCGGGGTGTGATTTCTCTCTATCTGTCTCTATCTGTCCAGCAAGTGCATGTTCCCTATAGCAAAAAAACCTCTCTCTAAATAATAATAATAATAATAATAATAACCTCTTTTATTGAACTAGTCAAAATGTTAAATATTTTTCAATTATTATATTTTTAATTTTTTTTAATATAGGTTTTTGCCTTAGGGCACATGCACTTGCTGGAGAGAAAGAGACAGATAGAGACCCTGAGAGGGAAAGTGAAAAATCATCTCTCCTCACAGGGGATGGTCACACCGCAATCCCTTCTCCTCCATTCTCCTCCTGGAATCATGAGTATACATGTACACATGGCCAGTGGGATTTTCAGGCTATTGGGTCTGGGACTTGAACCACAGTCAGCCAAGTGGGAGTCCAGCTATGACATCTGCTCAACTCAATATTTTAAAATTATTAAGGAAAAGTTTCTGTTATTAGAGCCTTATCCTTGAGTGTTTTGTGACAAAATAGGGGAAGAAATGGAATGTTGCTCCAGTGATTCACTATCTCTTCTTTGAATATATCCTTATATATTTAATTTCACCTCTCCTACTGGCGTTTGCTCCAACTTTGACACCTTTATACAAAATTAAGGATTTTTAGCTACTCTTTCATTTTTAGCCTAATATCACTCTTTAGTCTAATTGCATTGCACTTCCTAACATCTTACTACATATGCACAATAAATACTATCTTATCTTTCATTTACTTTCTTAATATAGTCTCACTAATATCTGATGCAAGGTAATAATGGAAATTTACTAAGTCATGTTTTTTATCAAATGTTCTACTCCTTTTCTAAGTGATGTGCAACATTGTTGTCTTAAGAAAAGAGATGCTGGGGACAAGCAGCATAATGGCTATGTCACTGGACTCGCATCTTGTCAACCGCGGTTCAAGTCCCAGTCCCGGTGGCTTAAACTTACTTCAGGCATGTGTGTGTGCATGCCTAAATTCCCAAGAGGAGAATGGAGGAACAGGGATTGTGGCATGGCCATCCCCCCAGGGGATGATTTTTCATTTTCTATCTCTCTGTCTCTCTCTCTTTCTGGTGAGCACATGCGCCCTGTAGAAATCCCCCCCCCAAAAAAAAAGAAAGAAAAGACATGCTGTTGCCTCATTTCTTGTTGCCTTTCCCACTGGTTCTGGGGGTTTTGATAATAAATTAGTAGAAACAATTTGAAAGTACTCGCTAGAAGGAAGCCATCCCCACCATTTCCAGGAGCCAACTGCCAAGCAGACACACAAAAAACCTGCTAACTATAATGTGAACACTGTTGATTATTTTTAAGAAGCATCTTCCTACTAGAACATTTTATTTTCTTATTTCCCATACAATCATGTATTCTTGAACAGAAAGAGCTTATTTTAAAAATCTGGAACTAACTTCTAATAAACTATTAGTAATCATGGTTTTCTTACTGCTTACATTTTGAAATGCCTAAAAACTATTGTTCTAATTATTCAGATATACCTTTGTAAAATAGCTCTTTTATTAATTCACTGATAAGGCTGTATGTTTCTGAAACAAAATATTGATCAACCCAAAAACTTTGTTTCCTGGAGCTTGGGAAAATAGAAAATAAGAGTTCAAATATTAAATGAACTTAAAGGGGAAAAAATACTTACAGAAAGTGCTTTATTTTCTGACTGGGTGGCACATTTATTGTAGATATTTAGAACATTTAAAATATACAATAAAGAATACTGGAATGATCTCAACCCTACCACTGACTATCCGTCTCCTGAAGCCCAAGTCTCTGGAACAGTGTGTTTGAGTTTGCATCAGCCCTTGCAATTTGTGTTCACCTCTTGGATGGTCTTTGCATTGCCTTCCCAACTCTCAATGTCATGGCCGGAAACACTAACGAGCTAGAGTTCACCTGCCTAATTTCCTTTTCAAGTTTACAGATGGACAGGAGGCTGAGTCACAAGGTTGGAGGTGAGAGCCTAGGTTTCTGGACTCTTGGACCTCAACTCTGATCTGTTTCCCTTAACCCTGACCATGGGAATATTTCTGGACTCCATTCTCATTCTTCTTCCTCTGCCCTAGGCAATAATCCCTAATCTCCTTACTATACTTTTAATAATTGAAAATATACATAGGAAACCTCCCATAATGAGATTGCAATAAAAATTTTACTAAGCTTTTGACAAGAATTCCCTGAATTCTGTATCAATTTATTGTTGTTTAATCCTTAATACACATTTTATTAGATGTATCAATAATTAAAGACTGAAGCATCCCTTTTCTGAAAATTCTGTTTGTTTGGTCATAAGGTAGCTTTGTAGCTCTTTATTGGGAGGCAACTTTATCCCCTAGGGAACATTTGGCAACGAGAAAAAGTTTGGTTGTTACAATTGGGGAGGGAAGTGGGAGAATTCTACCAACATATATAATGGGTAGAGGCCAGATATGCTGCTAAATATCCTAAAATGTGCAGAACCATCCTCCAGAAAAAGTTATCTGGCCAAAAACATGTCAATGGTGCTGAGGACAAGAAACTCCTAGGTTTCAGCTTCTCTGATCACAAGATGCTGACTTGTCTAGTCATCATTTCACTTAAGTACAACAGAGCCAGAACAAATGCTCTTGTTGACTGTAGCTCACAAGAGGACCACTGGACACATGTCCTGTATGCTCTCCTACAGCCACAATGCAGAATATACTTTTTCAGTCTCAGGTTTCAAAGGACATCCCTTGTTTGTCCTACTATGGTACACCGACAGGAATCTCTTCTTTGCCTGACTGCCTTACATCAGGCCAGAAAAGGGGTGGATTTGCCATAAATGACTGCTATAAGGGGCCCAGCGATTGATGCATATATAGCAGTAAAAATTTTTTTTTTTAATCCAGAAAATTTCTAGGGTCCTTCCACTACTCAAACAAACAAAACTCAGAGAAAAATCATAAGGGCAAACTTAACTGTGAAAGTTTCCCTCTTATTAACTTGACGCTGACAAGTGTCTTCTAACTACAGACTGCACCCTTGTCAATATATTTTGTTCTCCATCCACAAGCCATCAGAATAAAATTTAGCTGGGATTTAACCAGGGAGAGCATGGAAAGTTACCCAGAGTATTGATAATTCCTGAAAGGTCACAGGTCAATTCATTAATACATACATACACACAGAGTTATCATAATTAATTTATTACTCCTTGGCTTTAAACATTCTATTGGACTATTGGAAAAGTCGTGACACATTTTTGCATAGAAAAACATAGAAAAATACATCATGACTTTTCTGACCACCCAATATTAATATTTTGGTCATGCAAGACCAAATGCAGACCTGACTATTTCAAAGTCATATTAAAAATACACTTCAGTTCTGTCTTTATCATGTTTTACTTAAACAGACCCAAGCTGGTAGTGAATACGCCTTTCTAACTTATTTAGAGCACATACCAATCATTCCATAGGCTAAATAAGAGGAATATCCCAGGTTTTTGCATGAGTGAGGTAACATCTAACATGTTAATTTTATTTTCAGAGTCAAAGAGTATGGTGACTATATATATACCAGAACAAATGTATAATATATACACACACACACACACACACACAGATACACACTTATATATACACTATTCACCATTAGTTATAGTATGAAAACGTAATGCTGGTTAATTAAAACATCTAACTAAAAAGAAATAAAACTTCTTTCCACCGTTATTGAAAAACATTCAGAAAAATATTCATTCCTTTTTCCTTGGCCAGTGATTTCTACAGAGTGAAATCAGAGCGATCTCTGAATCTCTCTGGTGGTTTAAGACCTTGCAGCACCTGCGTCACACTGGGCTACACACCAGTGTTCATCCTATTAGCCTGCAGTTAAAGGGGACAAGAAGGTACAGCTCGATCTCTACAGAGATCACAGCAAGTTGCATTCCAAAGTGAATTTCCAAACAAGCTCCTATTAGTGGACTTCACATTAGTTATTGTTTCCTTTTAATTAAAAAAAAATCAAGTGGAGGTTTATATGTCTCATTTGATGGTCCTAGTTTATTGTGGTTTTACTTCATAATATGCTTTCATTTATTTATTTATTTATTTATTATTTTTTTGGAGAAGTTTTTGCTTTAGAGCATGTGTGCTTGCCAGAAAGACAGAAAGTGACAGACAGACAGGAAGCAAGAAATCACCCCCCCAGGGGGATGGCCACACTGCAATCCCTTCTCCTCCATTCTCTCGAGATCTTGGGCACACATGCACACATGCCTGGTGTGAGTTTAAAGCCACCTGATCCAGGACTCAAACTGTGGTCGGCTACATGGGAGTCCAGCGACATAGCTGTTACACCATCCACTGTTCCTCGTAATATGCTTTTAAAAGCTTCAGCTGGGATGGGCAACTTAATATTTTGCTCCATATCAGTTTATTTTGAAAAGTGAACTAAATGTTAGTGGGTCTATTAGCAACATCTGGGCAAATAGGGTAGGCTCCCACTCTGTGGTTTTAATTCAACAAGTCATGTGAAGAACCTAAATGCATGTATTTTGAAAAACAAGCAGACAAAAATCTTCTTCTATCTCTATAATGCTTCCCTACTCTAGCTTTCAACAACTACCTTGGAAAGAAATCTTTAAGCATTCTACGTTTGCTATATAGAATTTAGTTCAATATCTTTACATGCATATTGATAAAATTAGAGTCAAATTTACACCTTTTTAAAAAAGTAAATTCTATTTGGAAAACTCATGTTAAAAATAAATTAATTTTGTCCCATGTTAACATACAGTTCATCTAAGTTGCAAATGATTATATGACTTCTTAGTAGAGAAAGCAGAATACGGTCCTGGAGACACATGCCAGTAATTTTCTAGAGGATAAGCCTTGGAACCTAGTCAAACATACCTGAACCTACACAATATACTTTTTCTTCATCTCAGGTATTTTCTCAGGCTTATGTAAAGTTCATTTAAAGGACAGTGCTAGGAAACTTGACATGGTCTATTGGCTATGCTACATCAATTATATAAAACGCTTCATATCCATAGGCGATATCCATAGCATGTTGTAAATAAATGTTTTAAATATTAAATTTACTTTAACATGGGATATTCTTTCCCTCAAAGACATAAAATCTACTTAGTCTTTTTAGTCAAATAGCACATGCACTAAATCAGTGTTGCAGAGCCTCACAAGGATGATTGTAGAGTGTGTACCAATATGTGTGGTTGAAATCTGCTAGTGGCTCTCCCCTGAGTATTCTTGAGACCCCTGGGATACTGTAATGTTGTTTCCTTTTCCAGTTACATGGTAGGTCTCCCAAAGAAAAATGTCTCTATATATTGAATGCTGATGATGCAAGATACAACTGTTGAGCAGCTAACATTGATTTTTGGTAAAAAGAAAATAATTAATAGTTTTCAGAACATTTGTAAGGAAGAAAATAGTGTACATTTGAAACAAATTGAAAGTAGTATTTTTAAAATGTAGGGGCCAGGTGGTGGTACAGCAGACACTCTGTGAGGCAATCCCACATGGGAAGTTTGCTAGTTCAAGTTCAGAGACCTCCCTGAGTATGACAGGCACAAACTCCAGTATCCAGGGCTGCAGGATGGAGGCAGACTGTGGCATGTGGATTCTGCTGGGAGTACTCTCTCTTTCTCTCCCTCTCTCTCTGTGTGTCTCTGTCTCTCTCACTCACAAAAGAAATATACATTTAAAAATAAAGAAAAAGAAATGTAAACCTGAATATTTTTGCAATATCTTCAGTTTCTACGACCAATTCTTATTATCCATTAGAAACTGCTGTAGGAATAGCCATAGATCTATTGCACAGGTAAGTATCAGTATATAGTTAAGTTGTATCACAGAAAAGTATTACAGTAGTATAAAAAATAACTCATTTTCTTTTCATGAAAATGTCTGGTACAGGTAGTCAAGTTTTGTTCCATAAAGTTTGAGAAATTTGGATTGTTTCTGTCTCATTTCTTCATCAGGAGTGGTCTGTATTTCCAAGACAACTCAGGATCGAGTAGGTTCTCTCCATCTACAGACATCATCTCTGCAGAAACGAGGACGGGGGAAAGAAAAAGGGTGACGGAGGTGCAGGCAGCTGTGTCTGAGAAAAAAACTTAGGAAAAGCATCCCATGTCATGTTCAGTACAAACCGTTGGCCATATGATTGCTACATGGCCAAAAGTAGATATAAAAAGCTGCAAAGCAAAGTCTTTATTTTGCTAAAATTGTGACTCTTACTACATTGGGGTCTTGAAGTATCAGCTACAAAGATACAATGAGAACAAGTAAATAATAAAACTACCTTTTAAAATGTATTATTATTATTATTTTGTCAGAGAGAGTGTGTACTCAGGAGAGAAAATGAGAGAGAGAAAATGAGAGAAAGAAAACAAGCACTCCTCAGTGGGGCACTGTCATACTTCAGTCCTTTTTCTCCTTTTCTCTTCCCTACCGGAATTATAGGCACATACTCGGTATGTTTTTCAGGCTGCCAGGGCCAGAATTTGAACAGCAGTTGGCCATGTGGGATTCTGCATTCCATGCACAGTACTTAGCCACTGTACTGGCCTAATAAATTTATATTTTATAGGCTTATAGAACCTCAGCGTTAGATCAAGCTAAAACATTACTTAATTTACAAAGTACGAAGGGCAAACATTCCTCTACCAGTTGTAGACTATCTTTTATTTAATGCTTAAAGTTATAAAATCATATATGTCTATGTATATACACATACATGTATATGTGTATATATACACATATACATGTATATACATAGGTTTGTATATACATATATACACATGCACATACACACACACACAGACTATTCTCAAGTTGATCTCAAATGCTATAGACACTCTTAATTTCCAACCTTTCATTCCAGTCCTATCCTTCAAGATATTGGTGAATAAATATTTTCTTTCTTCATCAGGACAATTCCTTAAATACTCAGAAATACAATTGCTACTTCTCTCATTTAGTCTCAGCCTGCAAATCACCTGCAGTGTAAATAATCTGCTTTCCTTGAACACAAGCTTCAGATTCATTATCATCTAATTGATCTCCTTCCTTTGGATCTTTGGATGCTATGAAGTTTGCTCAAGTCAATCTCAACATCTGATTCCACAATATGTATTCACCTTGAAGCACACGACTTTCATTTCTTCTTTCTTCCTCATTCAAGCTGAATTAAATATAACAGAAATGATCCAGCGGCTGTTCACAACACCCTCCTTCCCATCCTCGCACACCACATTCTCATTGCCTAGATGGAAGTTATGTCATATGACAAAAGTGGAGCTCAGTCACTTCCACAGTTCATTTGTCCTATGTCCTCTGGCATTAAGTCTAACGATTTTGACAAGAAAAGAGTCACCTGGCTTCATTTCCCTTTCTGTTCGATGTCAATTTAACATGACCATGGGGATTATTCATTAGCCTCTGAAACTTTCAGGAAGAGGCAATTTCTTCACTTTTATTTTAAATCACTTTAACTATTTTAAAACAAACTGAAAATACTATTTCAAATAATGATGTCTAATAGTGTAATTTGTACACACATTGATATATTAATACATATGTGCATATGTTCATATATAAGCACTAATTCCTGAGTAGGAGAATTTGTTAATTAATCACCCTTAACAGCAAAAGAGCTTTCCATTAGTCAAGCCTCAGGTTAATTAATTCACCAGATGATGAGTGATATAAGTCCTGGTGCATTCTTCCTGACTACTTACTATTCAATCCAGAAGACAAGCTCAATATATCTCTCACAGAACAGCCTCATTTCTGCCTCTGTGGATGTTGGATTTTAGCATTAGATCTGATAACCATTTCTTGGAATACAAAAATATTGAATGCAATTTTTCTTTGACACAGACCTTTTTAAAGTGGGTGGAAATAGTAGGCAGCATATAGGATTGAAAAAATGAATGATTTAGGAAGCAGCCACAGCATACCATGGAGGTTGAAGCAGATTTCTTATAAATAATGGCAATAAGACATTCTTGCAAGAAAGTCCTTATCACTGCAGGCACAACATTCCAATCAGACTCACCAAATAAAGTGAGTCACATAAATGTTTCTTTTAGGGTATTTGCAGAATGCAACCATCTAAACTTGTGTCAACTGGTCATCTGTGCCTTTGGCCAAGTATCATTTAGTAAATCGCTCCTAACTGCATAAGGCAGAAGTGGCAAAGACACACAAGACTTTAGACACCTACTCTTGAATCTGGCTGGCATCAGACTGGTATAACTAACTGCTTATTTAAAACCCACATTAGGATATCATGGTAATGAGAATTTGAAGATGGTTATCTTGACTTTTGCCATTCCTTTCTCTATCACCTCCAATATGACTGCTCTGATTGTGTTCTTTTATTTATATTGTAAAAGGAAGATTTCCTGAGTCAAACTCATCTAATCACATTAGATATTTGGCAGCGTAGAGTTTTCTCAGACAGGCAATGAAAGCGGAAGACAGAAGGGAAAGTTAAGAGATCCTTGATGCAAGAGTATGGTTTGATAGAAAATTATCACCTCGGAAGGTTCATTGACCATGAAAAATGACCAGAAACTGACTCCTGTACTAGCAACCAGCAAGAAAATGGGATCTCAGCCTGCAACCACAGGGCTCTGCACGTTGCCAATGGTCTGCTTGAACCTAGCAATGGTTCTTCATCAGAGTCTACACATAAGATCCCAGTTTGAATGGGGCTATGATTTTGGGCATTGTGAATCCCATAGCTGAGAACCCAACCAAGCCCACTAGAATTTTGACCTAGGGAGCTACAAGTTCCTCTGTGGTATTATTTTTAAAAAATCATCAACAATTCATACATTCTTTTTTTTTTTTACTTACTTACCAACTTATTTATTTATTTATTTAAATTTGACCAGAGAGTGACAGTGAGTGTGAGAAAGATGGAAAGTGAGAAAGCAAACTGCCAGGTCTAGGACTTGAACCGCAGTGGACCATGTGGGAGTCCAGCACCCTTAACTACCTGCCATCTGCCAGCACCTGAGGTATCATTTTTAAGATGCTCAGTTTGTGATAATTTGCTATGTAGCAACAAACAATTATACAGATGTCTAGTAAGTATCTCTAATTCAACCTGTCAGAAAACTAACTTCTGCTCTTTTCCTCCAGTCATGGTTTTGCAGATTTTTTCCTTCAATTTAATGACAACTTTTTCTTTTTTTGTTAAGAGATATTTTTGCTATAGGGCATGTGTTTACTGGAGAGACAGACACACACACACATGCACAGGGATGATTTCCCCTTCTCCTCCATTCTCTTCTCAGGATTTTGGGAATGCACACACGTGTGCCCAGCATGAGTTCCAAACTGCCAGGTCCAAGACTCGAGCCATGGTCAACTACCTGGGAGTCCAGCCACATAACCATTATGCCATCTGCTAGTCCCAATTTTAATGACCATTTTATACTTCTAGTTGTTCAAGGCAAACTAAGCAAAACTGGAAGTCATTACCACCTATATTTCTATCCAATCTCTTCCTAAAACTCATATTAAAATTCCATTGACTCTCTTGTTAGGTTGTCCCTGGCAGAGGCATATTCAGAGACAATGCATAATAATAGTGAAACTAACATTACTTTGGGCAATGAACCATAAACTGGGATTTAAAACGACAAAAAAGATTTGATAGTGTATCCTTTTTTTTCTGGAATTTGCATAATAGGGATGTTAAAAAATATGAAATCTTAGTTTTACTACTAACCAATAGTAGAAATCCAGTTATTTAATCACCCCGTGTCTCAGATGCCCCCTTTTAAAACTGGAGATAACAATGTTCCTTTAGATTGTTTGGTGGATAAATGAGAAAACAGATTAAAAATGTCTGGAAGAGAGTAGGCCTTATATGAGAATACTAGGTTCTCCCCTCTTCTGTGTACTATTAAATTTCAGATTGTCTAGCAAGGATCGTTGATACCTCTGAGATGAGGCATCCTGGCATATATTTGGGGAAATTTCTCAAATATTCCCGCTTTACCTGATTCCTGAATGGACTCATAATGAGATACCTAGGAACATAATTTAGAGACCTCTTATACTATGTTCTTAACTTGGAAACCCAGACTTCTAGGTCTGCACTCTATGTAGACTTACACTATACTTCTCATTTTGATCTCCATAGACTGCTCTCCCTATCCATTTTCCCCCATTTTTTATCTTTCCTTAGCCCTGTAAGATCCAGTATAAATCACAATATAACTAATTTTTCTGACTCTTAAAAACCTGGAACAGGTCTTTGCACAGAATCTTATTCGCTACATTAGGCTACACAATTAAACAACCAAGAAAGGGGTCCAACTTTATATCTTCTTCATGATGAAATGTCTTGGGCAAGCCAGTATTATTTCAGGAACCACATTTCTATGTTTTAGGTCTGGGATTAGTAAATATTGTCCTAGGGAGCCCTAATTATAATCCCTAACGGTGTCTATCTGGGATAAGTACTTAGATATATCTTAAATAACATCTGTTCTGTGTGACTAGTCAGCCAACCCATGTAACCGTCTCTGACTTCTGTACCTACTTTTCATTTTTAACTGTTACCATTCAAAAATATATGTATATTAAAACATTCAAAATAAACTAGAACACTGGACTAAAACACGAACTTTACTTGCTCATGTCTTTTTCTCAAAAAGTTCTTTTGGGAATTAGATATATTTTTAATGTTTATTTCAAATGGATTATTTAAAAAATAAAAAGACACTTTCTTCTTTCCAAAATACTTTGATCCATTTTATTCTTTTTTTTTTTCGAAATACAATTTGTAAAGCTAAAGCTATAAAGATATTTTTCTTGGGAAAAGATAATTAGGCATCATTTTCAAAAGAGATTTCTAAAGGAGCTTCTTAAGCACAAGTGCACAATAATCGACAAACCATGAAACATGGGTACAGTTCTAAGTATGGAGAACGCTACTAGAGTGTAATCATGCAATCAGGAATTTCTACCATCAGCATTTAGGTGGTCCAATAATGCCTCACTCCTGGTTTACTTAGACATGGCCAGGAAGGTGGAGTCTCCTAGCACAAGCATGGCAGGACAACCACAGGAATTTTCAAAAGAGACTTTACCATGGCAAATTCTCCAAGTAAGTGTGCTAACCCTACCTTTTACAGATGAGGAAGTCTAGTTTCAGAGAGGCAAATGGTCTTGCTCTCAACAAATTGTTCACAATCTTAATTTCTATAACTATGAAAGTAGGGTTTCTTGTATTCCTACCAAAACATCAGAAAAGATTTCGGATTCTAAGCCAGCTGGTAGCACGGTGGTTGAGGTAGCTGAGTTCCACTTGGCCAATTGTGTGGTTTGAGTCACAGACCCAGTGCTTAAAAGACATGCAGGGCATATGTTTGTACACAACCAAAATCCCAAGAAGAAGGGAGAAATGGAGAGGAAGGAATTGGCATGCGACTATCCCTTATGGGAGGTGCTTTCTTACTTCCATCTTTCTTTGTTTCTGGCTGGTGAGCACATATAACCTCTAGCAAATTAAAAAAAGCAAAGCAAAAAAAGACTGATTATTGCATCTAAGACCAGCCCATTTAACATCCCACATATCCAGTATGTTAAACAATTACATCTGAACTGACTAAAAGGCAGGAGGAGATACTCCGCTGACTGACTGATTCTGATATCTCAGATTCTACCACAGAAGATATACTCAATAATGTCTCATATCCCCTTACATGCCCTTTTTAATAAATTAAGTATGACATGCCACCATATCACCTGCCAGTACACACTAAATAAATAAACTGAATGGAGCCATTATGGTTTTAGAGATCTGTAGTTGATTAATAAGTTATATTTTAAATTTTTTCTTTTACAGAATTATTTTATTTAACTTACTTATTTTAATTTGATCAGAAAAGGTGGCCAGAGAAGGACAGAGTGAGAGACAAAGAGAGAGACAGGGAAAGTGAGAAAGAAAGCTGCCAGATCCAGGACTCAATTGTGGTTGGCCATGTAGAAGTCCAGTGCCCTTAACCACCATATCACCTGCCCGCCCCAATTAATATTATTAATGTAACTTTAGTACATAAAGTAGCATTTTAACCTTCTCCTTTTTTTCTGTAACTGGTTCCATAGAGCCACACACCTACCAAGCTACCCATTCACCTAATTTTAAGATACTGCATCTCTAAAGTGACTTCCAAATATAGGTTAGGCACTAGCCCCATATGTAATTCCTCAAAAAATGGTGCTCTTCAAGTACTCATGGGTAATGGCCCCACAATTGCTTGGTGAATGTTAGTGCAATGTTGACTCTATTCCAGTAAGTAGTAGATACTAAAGAGACTAGAAAGGTTAATAATGGAATATTATAAATGTTTTGACAGAGGTATAAAGAAAATACCATAAGACAAAAAAGCAGTTGAGGTTAATCCTTATTGGTGGGGAGAGCCAAATGGCTTTCCTCAAGAAAGAAATACTAGAGAGATACTCTGAGGATAGGTGGGATTCAAGTCTGTGTTAATGGAGGAAGAGCAAAACAAATTACCTAAGCAAAGTCATGGAGGTAGTGTATTTGCTTCCTATAGCTCCATAACAAATTACCACAACTGGTGGCCTAAAACAAAAGAAATGTATTCTCTCACATTTCTGGAGACCTGAGGTCTGAAATGAAAGTGCTAGCAGGGTAGAGCCATGCTCCCTCTATAGGTTCTGGCTGACAGTCCTCCCTTGCCTCTCCCAGCTTCTGGTGGTTGTTGGCATTATTTGGCTTCTTTGTCTTATGGTCACACCTTTTGCCCCCATTGTCACATTACTTCTTTCCTGAGTGTCGTCCTCTTCAGTGTGTCTCTAATATGGATGCTTAATCAATGGCCTTAGTAATCACTCATGTGAATAATCCAGGATCATTTCATTTTAGGATCTTTAACTTAATTGTGTCTACCAAGACCTTTTTCTGAATTAGAAAGCATTCACAGCTTTCTGAAATTTGATGTAAATATCTTTTCTTTTGAAATTGAAGAGGCAGGAGCATTTTTGAGTCTACCACAATAGGGATGTATTTTATGAATGAATGTGTGACTGAGTGTATGTTGAGAAGAGGGAGTTAGGTTCAAGGACAGCAATGGCAAGACATTACCTGAAAGACTTCTGAAATCCTTTATTATAATAGCATCCCTTACCCATTTTGAAAAATCGCTATCTTTAAAAACTAAAGCAGTGTGATTATTATATCATTTCAATACATGATTTTTTTTGTTGTTATTTAATAGTGTGCCAGGCTCAGGAAGGTAATTTACTCAAAGTCACACAGAAATTAAGGGCACTATTTAAGTAGCAAATTCAGTATCCAAATACAAGTCATCCTATTTTGAATGTTTCCTTAATGAAATCTTTTTAACTATATTCTATTTTCCCTCAATTATTAAAGACATACAAATCACACATACACACACACACACACACACACACACACACACAGAACTCTCACATAATGGTGTGTATATTAACTTAATTAGTGAATCCTTAAAGGTCAAGCCAGATGAATTGTTCTAAGTCCACCCCACAATGGAGAGTTTTCAGCTATAGAAAATAGGAGTGCATACTTCCCATACTATTTACAACAACATATTATAATTCTTTCTTTGCCTATTCTGCTTCAGAAAAATTAAAACATCAATCACTTATCAGTGATGACAAACTTTGCCTCTCGATGCATACATTTTTAAGAGACTCTCCCTTAGCTTGGCCCCTGTTAGAATCAGATATGACTATTGCCTCATCCCCACAACCACCCCTGACTGGATAAAGGAGAAAACAAGAACGTGAATACATAGTTTGAGATACACTTTTTTTTTCCAGTAAGTAATTAAATTAAAAAGAGTCTAAGTTAGTGTATCTGAATCATATTTGTGAAGTTTAAAAGTCAAAGTCAATTGATTTCTGCTTTGTGATTTAATGAACTGCTCAAGTATTAATCCTAAAATTTACCCTTTAAAAAAATATTTCATGAGAAAGAGAGATAAATAAAGAGATAGCACCCCAAAAGGTCCTGATGCTACAGTTCATCCTTAGTCCTGAGTCAGCCCCAGACCATGGACAAATGCATGTCCAGTACAATCAAGGAGGTCTCCAGAATCAAACCCAAAACTTTTCCATGACAAATTGACTGAGTGAGCTCTGCATTCTCCCACTTCATCACCATTCAGCACACACATCCCCACCCCAAGAGCCTCTTGAAATTTTAGCAAACTTAAAATTGACATTATTGACAGAATAGCCCCATGTGCTTACTGAGATTGTCCAATCTGGATTAATTACCTCATGACTGCAATCTCTGATCCTCAGCAAGAGAAGACTAGGGACATGTTGCCTGCCTATGGGCATACGTAGTATTAGGAACGTCATCACTCATTTGGGGAATATTGCAAAAAACATTGTTTATCAGGACTGCCTTCCACTTGTATGTTATCCCTCACCAAAATACCAAATTTATAATCAGGATGCAAATGCTTTTACCCTGGTGCACTGACCACTGCCTATTGCCTAAAAGGCCAATAGTCAAGTGAAAAATTCAATTTTCTTGCAATCTATGTACATCTTAGAGACAAATATTCTACCTGTTACAATATGCCACTTTTGAAAAACAAATAGATTCTGTCTCTGTATTGTTATGTAATGTGGAGAAACATCCCACCCTCTCATGTTAGAGTAAGCATTTAGAACTATCAGCTTACGCATGAAACACACACACACACACACACACACACACACAAATCACAGAATAGCATCAAGAGGAAATATATGCATGGAAAATGACTTTTGGCTAAAAACTGAACAACGGCTAATCAGGGCCATTTAAAACAAATAAAGACATCATGGGACCAGCAGTTAGCGTAATGGCTAAGTCGCTGGACTCCCATGTAGTTGACTGCGGTTCAAGTTCTGGATCAGGTGGCTTAAACTCATGCTGGGCTCATGGGCTTGTGTGCCCAAGATCCCGAGAGGAGAATGGAGGAGAAGGGATTACAGCATGGCCATTCCCCCTGGGGGGTCATTTCTCACTTTATGTCTCTCTTTCTCTGTCTTTCTGGCAAGCGCACGTACCCTACGGCAAAAACCTCTCCAAAAAAAGGAGAAAAAAAAAAAAGAAATAAAGAAATCAGTCCAGCGGCAGCCCTCCTCAAGCTACTTCATCAAATAGCTCCACCATACCACATGGGAATTCATTAAAATCTCTACTCAGCAACAGCAGGCCCTTCTCTTGAGACAGAGATAATTAAGTTTACAGAATAATTTTCTCATTCTCTATGTTTCATAGGCCTTTGAAGTTGAGTGAGCCAGGTATCTAGACATGACCAATAAATTGTGACCTGAAGTGACATGTGTAAGTTCTGTGTGGGATTCTTCACTTTCTTGTACTGTCACAGAGAAATGAGAGGCCTAGTATTTCAGAGTGCTGGCAACATCATGATGAGATTTCAGCCTTGTTGGATCCCTGAATGATTCTAAGAAGCATAGCCTTCTGTATTCTCTGTTCATCCCCTACCCATTCACCATAAGAAAGAACCAAAATTTTTGCAAAGTCACTGAGATTTTGAAGATTTTTCTTCTAAACCATCATAGTTGAATAAGTGAAATAAAAGCGAAGTTTGAGGGACAGGTAGATGGTGTAATGGTTACGTTGCTGGACTCTCACGTACTCAAATGCTGTCCAAGTCCCAGACCCAGTGGCTTAAAACTCATGCTGGGCTTGTGTGCATGCATGCCCAAGATCACAAAAAGAGAATGGAGTAGAAGGGATTATGGCATGGCCAATAATCCCCTGGGGGATGATTTCTCACTTTCTGTCTCTCTATTGCTCTCTGTCTCTTCAGCAAGTGTAAACACCCTAAAGCAAAAAAAAAAAAAAAAAAAGCCAAGTTTGGTAACAGAAAAGCAATGGAAAAAGCATTGACTCAAAATAAAAGATGTGTGTATCCTTACAAATCCGAACTCTAATGCTACCTACCAACCCCTGGCAAGGTGATCCTGAGGCTGACGAAGTAGTTGCACTATTCCTGCCATTTAGCAGGGCCCTACACCCAATGTCCATGTCCTTGGAGCTCGCAGATGCAAGAACTGCTAGGTAATGTCCTCTGCATGATCAGTCAGAATCAATCAGAGCTGTAGCCTCTGCTCACTCTTTTCTCTCCCTCCCTGTCTGACTTTAATGCTTTTTTTTGCTCCTTCTCATATTTTTGGATTCAAGGCTTTATCCCTGCACATCAATTTGAATTGTTGTCTCTATTCCCTCTTGCATGTAACACCTTTTCTGACTCACCTCCTGGCATATGGGCCTGCAGAGTTTCTGGTTCAATCTGGCCCCTTTGGCCTCTAGAGTCATTTCTACCTAGCAAGGGAAGGGCTCCCTGCCTGTGCTTCTCTGTCATTTGAGGGATTAGATTCAGTTCCTTGATGAAAATGTTTGATTTTTTCTAAACATTTATTTTGCCCTTTAGAAGGGCACCCTTTCTAATTCCCACAATAACACATGCTAGCAGACAAGAAGCCTGCTTGACTACTGAGACCTTTCGGGTCTCGGCGTATTCTAGTTGGTGTGTTATTGCTATCCCTGATTGCCTGCGGTTTTGTACCTTAGACAGTTTCTTTTTCTTTGGCAAGAGAACTATAATACTTCTAGGTTTTTCTTTCTCATATTTTTTTAAAAAAAACTTTTTTGGAGTCTAATGATGTCTTTGAAATATTTAGTGTAACCACAAAACAAACACTAGTATAATCTTTAAATAAATCCTCAAACTTTCGACATTTGACATTCAGAAATGTCTTCTAAAAATCATTATAATCAGTCTGGTTATATATGTAATGAGACAGGCTAATCAGATCACAACAGTGATACAAATTGAAATGAAAACACCATGTTAATCTTGATTTAAAAATTAAAAAATAATAGAAGAAAAACTAGAGGGATTATAAACCCTAATATATTTTAAAAGAATTAAAAATTATTACTCTTTAGCCAGTTAAAATTTCTCCACCTTGCATGAAGAAATTTGTGTCTTATGTTTAGAAAGTACAACTGAGTAGTCATTTCTTACACTTTTATTTTAAACTTTATAGTCAAATTATTCATTTGGATAAAGCACATTGTACACATTGTCCTCAGCCACTGAAAACACTCAAATGTTCTTAAATCATACTGGAAGGAGATATAAATGCAAAGGAGAGCCATATTCTTAAAGGGCAAAAATCATACATGTTTCTTTTTTCTTTATTTTTAAATTTAAAAAATTCCCATCCATTATAACTTCTTAATAAACACTTAATTGATCTGTATCTGTAGCAGTAAGCAATAAGGGAATACAAGTTCCTGATGATTGACAGAAGGACTCAGGTAGGTGGTGGAGGCGGCACCTTCCTGGCTTGATTTGTATCATGCCAACAGCGCCGCCCGCCTAACTAGTGTCACCTTCACTAGCCTACTTGCCTCCTTGTCACTTGAATCACCATACTTGACTGTGTTTTACAGCAGACCAATTAGGAAATGTGTTGTGTGTTTCCTGAACGTTCTAAAATATAAGAGAGACATATAGAATGAAGCCTATTTTCTAGGGTTTTGAAACATTTTAATAAATTTTTATTATTATTGTATCAGGGTAACCATTTTGTAATAGGAACACTTGAGTACTTTTGTTGTGAAAGAGATTATTGCTTTCTTTATAATAGCTCATTTAAACCTATCAATTTTACAGGGAGATGCTATTATTACCTTTATTTTTATATATGTAAGAAGTACATGATATATAAGCATTTTTTACATATATAAAAATGCGAGGTAAAATGGTAATTAATAGAGAGATGGAATTTGGCTCCAGTCAAATCAGCTGCTCTGATGTACTTCATTACACAGTGACATATACAAAATGAGTGAAAGCAGAACTTCTCTAGTTGATGTGGACCTCAGGCCTGGAGCCATGTATACTCTTTTCAGCAGTGGAAGTCTCAAACTAACTTAGCAAAGCAGAGCAGACTTTGAGAATCTGCTCTAGGTGAGAACATGGGAATTTCTAGGGAAAAGCTGCTTTGTAGAGAGAAGTGGACAGCAAAAGGCAATGTCAGAAACTTAGATTATTAGGTCCTCTAAAAAGAGGGAAAACAAACAGGAGTAACTTACTAAATTTTTTTCAGTGTTTTAGAGAGTGTGCCACAATGGGTTATTCATTATTTTAATTAGTCATCTGACATTTTTATATTTCATGAGTCAAGCTTCGTTTTCAGAGAATTGTTTAGTCTTGAAATAATTCTTCCACATCTCATAAAGAATAGGTGTGTACATTACAAGGGCCAATTAGCCAATTAAATTTTAAGACACTTTTTTTTATGCTTAGGAAAAAGGTCATCTCACTTTAAAGTAAATGATTAAAATTATTTTCAATGCAGCAGACTTCCTTAAAAAGAAGTCTGGAAATAAGTTTCTTCATTATTTCTCCTTAAAGCCTCTCTGGAAAGTGACACATCATACAAGCATTTCTACCTGCATATTTCACTGCTTCTTAAAAAAATCTAATTATGCATATGAAAATAGTAACTATATCATTACAAAGCACTTTATATGAGCCAGAGAGGAAGAAAGTTATATCGTTTTTCCAACTAGGACTTTGTTTCTCCTTGATTCTGGGATCCAAGTTAATAGGATCATGTTTATTTGAAACATGGGTCTCATGGTAGAGGAAAAGGACATATTGTGAATCAATTACTGCCTCTTAAAGCATTCTTGTACACAAATACAACATTCCTGC
>NW_006159884.1:1624236-1648395 GCF_000334495.1 Tupaia belangeri chinensis | reverse complement strand
CCTGCTCATGTATAGTTTTCCAATAGAAGTCACATGGCCACAATGAATCCAACAGGTCAAGGATTTTTAAACTTATACAGAGAAAGGAACAGATTCTAACATGTAATAATATATTCAACTACAGTCCAATTTAATTTTCAGCATTGCCACCCACATAAACTAGACACCTGGGATTTTCTCCCCAATTTTATTTTTTCATCACCTTTCCATAACCAAAAAAAAAAAATTAAAGACATATAAAGAGTCATTCTAAATATTTCTCTCAACTATTCACCCTCCTCCATTCTTATTTCTAAAGATAAGATTTCAAAATTTTTCTCTGACTTCAATCCCTTATAAATTGCTCATCTCAATTCACCTCACCTTTTCCTATCGTTTAATGTGACCAAGGTGATATTGGTAAATTAAAATGAATAATTTTCCTCCTCTGATTATAATTCTTCAATGGTTTTTAATTTTCTATTGAATTGATATAAATAGCATCACTCCATCAAGGCAGTTCTTATGCCACTATGCCAATTCCCCACAAGAGTTCTTGACTGGACCCCAAACTGGTCCTATGCAGTTCATTGAGTACCCTACTACATTTCATGTTTTCAGACTTTGATCTAGACTCTTTTGTCTATGGAGTTTCACACATTCTGCCTCTGCTTAGCATAAAAAACATATTTAATAAATATAACTTCTTCTGAGAGTAGTTTTATCTTTTCTAATGGTTTCTCAGCTCTACAATATAGTATACCATGAATAACATTAATTCTGTGTTTGTTTTTTCACATATCTCTTTATATAATACTGTAATTATTTCTTTGTATACCTTCTGTTTTTATTGCTATTTATGTGCATATTTGTAGTGCCTACTGCAGTGCCCAAAATGTAATAGCCACTCTTTAAATCTTTATTTTATTTCATTTATTTTTTAAAGAATTATCCACATCTATCTATCTATCTATCTATCTATCTATCTATCTATCTATCTATTTATTTATTTATTTATTTATACTTGACCAGAAAAAGAGAAAAAGAGGTGGGAAAGAGAAAGTGAGAAAGCAAGCTGCCAGGTCCAGAACTTGAACCACAGTTGGCCATGTGGGAGTCCAGCGCCCTTACCTACCCTGCCAACTGCCGGCCCCTTAAACCTTTATTTTTAATTGACATTTAATTGTCATAAATCTTTATGGCATACAATATGTTTTTTTCAAAGCATGCATGCAATGTTTTGTAATCAAATCAATTATATTATCATAAATATTCTTCATCAAAGAAACTTACATTCTTGTATCTGTTAAATAAATCTGAGCCCTTCCCACACATTCTCTGCTATCTATTCCCTTCCCAGATAGTCTCTGGTATCTATGCTTGTCTTTCCTACTATTCTGACTTGGAATCTTTCAGTTTCTACCATACAACACAGAGTGTATTTAGTGGACATATACCATGTTTGTCTTTCATAGTCTGGCTTATTTTACTTAGCGTTAGGTTTACTAGATTCATCCACTTTGTATCAAATGAGAGTCTCATTGATCTTTATAGCTGAATAATATTACATCGTGTATATGTGATACATTTTAAAAAGAAAGTCATCAGTTATTGGGTACTTAGATTGATTCTATGTTTTAGCGATTGTGAATAAGGCTGAATAAACATGGATGTACAAGTGCTTTCTTACTGAGTGTTTTCCTGTCTTTTGGTAAACACCAGAGATTGGGATTACTGGGTCATATGTCAGTTCTATCTGTAAATTTTTGAGAAATCTTCTTATTATTTTCCACAGTGGCTATATAGTTTATATTCCTACCAACAGTATGGGAGGGTTCTCCTTTCACCAGCATATGGTGTTCTTAGTTTTTTGTTTGTTTGCTTGGATTTTGTTTGTCGTTGTTATAACCATTCTGACTGGAATGAAGCAATATCTCATTATGGTTTTGATTTAGATTTCCCTCATGATAAGAGACATTGAAAAAAATTGTTCTAAACATTCATGTGTCTTCTTTTGAGAGTTGTCTATTCAGCTCGCTTGTCCATTGTTAATTACATCAGTCATTTTTCTTCTATGGAGTTGCTTAAATTTCCTTTATAAAATGAATATCAAACCCTTATCTGAACTATAGTTTGCAATATTTTCTCTCATTCTGTAGGTTGTCTCTTCATGCTATTTATGGTTTCCTGTACTGTGCAGAAAAATTTTAGTTTGAAATAATCACACTTGTCTATTTATTGAATTGTTGCCTGTATTTAGGGGTCTTATTTAAAAAATCTTTGCCTTCTCCAATGTCTTCAAGTTTTTTCACTGTGTTTTCCACCACTAATAGTTTTATAGTTTAAGATTTTACATTTATATGCATTTTTATTTGTTTTTTTTTGTTAATGGTGAGAGACAGGAGTCCAGTTTCATTTTTTTCTATGTAGATATCCAATTCTCCTAGCACCATTTACTGGCTTTTCTTTTCCCCATTGAATTGTCTTGCACCCTTTATTAAAAAACAATTGGCTGTATGATTTGTGGATTAATTCTTGGGCTTTTGTTCTGTTCCATTGGTCTATAAGTCCTTTTAGTGTCAGCATCATTCTGTTTTGGTTGTTGCAATTCAGTAATATATTTTGAGATTAGGTGATCAGATGCATACTACTTTGTTCTTTCCTTGCTAGAAAATGGAAATGAAAAGGACAAATTTCTGAGCATGTATGATCTCCTTCATTGGTCAAGAAGAAATAAAAAGTCTGAATAGATTAATAATAAGCATTGAGATTGAATCGGTACTAAAGAGACTCCCAACCAGGAAAAACCCAGTTCCCTATGGCTTCACTTTGAGTTCTACAAAACTTTTAAAGACTAATTAACCTCAATTCTCCTCAAACTATTTTAAAAGATCCAAATGGATGGGACAAGCAAATGACATGGTAGGTACGGCACTGGACTTCCAGATGGCTGGCTGTGGTTCAAGTCTTGGTCTTGGGAATTTGGTTCTTACTTTTTCTCACTCTCTCTGTTTCTGGTCAAATTTTAAAAAATAATGAATTAAATGTATATAAAAACAATTATTTTTAAAAAGATTCAAATGGAAGCAAACCTTTCAACTCATTCTATGAAGCCTTCATCACATTAATACCAAAAGCAGACAAACACATAATTAAAAAAAAAAGACAGATCAATATCCCTGATTAATACAGATTTCTCAGGATCAGCAGTTGGCATAACGGCTATGCCACTGGAGTCCCATGCAGTCAACCACGGTTCTAGTCCTGGACCCTGTGACTTAAACTCATGCCGGGCACGTGTGTGTGCGTCCCCAAGATCCCAAGAGGGGAATGGAGGAGAAGGGATTGTGGTGTGTCGGTCCCCCTGGGGGGGGTGATTTCTCACTTTCTGTCTCTCTCTGTCCTTCTGGCGAGCATATGTGCCCTATAGCAAAAACCTCTCAAAAAAAAAAAAAAAAGCTGAAAAAAACAGAAGGTACATTTCTCAACACAATTAGTTATATATGGAAAACCCAAAAGTGATATGCTGAATGGGGAAAGGCTGAAAGCTTTCTCATTAAAACCTGGAATAAGACAAGGCTTTCCTCTTTCTTCACTTTTTTTCAACATAGTATTAGAAATTCTAGCCAACACGATCAGACCAGAGAGAGAAATAAAAGCCATTTAAATAGGAAAAAAAGAAATATGATTGTCAATTGTCCCTATTTGCAGATGACCTGATTATATACATAAAAATAATCCCAAAGAATCCACAGACCAACCCTCTTACATGTGATTAACAAATTGAGAAAAGTTATAGGAAACAACATCTACATGTGTAAAAGTCTAGCATTTTTATATACCTATAATGAACATACTGAGGCAGGATTGAAGAAAGCAATGCTGTTTACAATATCCACACACACAAAATACTGAGTAAATCTTGAACAGTTTTTGAGTCCTCATTTAAACAGTAATGGAAGGGAATTGAAAAAACAGAAGGTAAAAAAAAAAGCTGAAAAAAACAGAAGGTACATTTCTCAACACAATTAGTTATATATGGAAAACCCAAAAGTGATATGCTGAATGGGGAAAGGCTGAAAGCTTTCTCATTAAAACCTGGAATAAGACAAGGCTTTCCTCTTTCTTCACTTTTTTTCAACATAGTATTAGAAATTCTAGCCAACACGATCAGACCAGAGAGAGAAATAAAAGCCATTTAAATAGGAAAAAAAGAAATATGATTGTCAATTGTCCCTATTTGCAGATGACCTGATTATATACATAAAAATAATCCCAAAGAATCCACAGACCAACCCTCTTACATGTGATTAACAAATTGAGAAAAGTTATAGGAAACAACATCTACATGTGTAAAAGTCTAGCATTTTTATATACCTATAATGAACATACTGAGGCAGGATTGAAGAAAGCAATGCTGTTTACAATATCCACACACACAAAATACTGAGTAAATCTTGAACAGTTTTTGAGTCCTCATTTAAACAGTAATGGAAGGGAATTGAGAGTGTGGGTGAAGATCATATTTTAAATCACAGAAGAATGTACACAAGCACATAGAAATTATGGTAGGAAGTAGGCTTAATGAGGCAGGGAATAGGAAGATAGAAAAGTGTGCTTATGATATGCAAATAAAAGAAGATGAAAGAGAAGCACATTTAGGAGAAGAGTTAAATTCAATGTTTGATTAGAGATTAAATTGTGAGTCAACAAATACATATTTCAATTTAATTTAGACAATATGACATTACATTTCTCCATCTTAGAAAGAAAATCTCTTATTTTCATGTCCTTTTTGAAATTTGATCTAGTGTCTCTCATGCACATGCATGCATATGTACTCTCATGAACAAAATAAGCTTTAAAAAATTAACTTTGCATATAAGAAATAGGATATACTTTTTAAAAATCTAAATGTCATATATCTCTGAAATTTTTTAATTTGAATTCCTGAAGCCTTTAACATCAAATTATTATTTAAATGTTTATATTACTGAACTAGAACAAACTTTTGACTTGGATATTTTATTCTCTTATTCTGCAAGTGATCAAGAACTTTTATGTGTTTTTTTTTCTTATATGTACATAAAAAACATAGGCTTTACTACTCTTAATCTAAAATGGTACCAAACACCTACCATTGTAATATGTTAATGTAGTTAAATTATTTATAACTGTTTGTAATAAACATATTTTTATATAGAAACTGAGTAAGTGATTGGTATAAAAAAATTATAACTTATAAAATTTTTTGATATAGTACATCTCTATTGTAATTATCCAGTAAGGCATGACTTGAACTTTTCAATAGAATTTATATGCAGGAACTAATTAAAAATTGTATTGCAAACAGGAAAGTTCTTGTCCAACTGGAGTTGAAACGATCTCTTATTAAACTTGGTTGTTATTTTCAGACTTGCCTCTGGACTCAAATATTATTTCTCCAAACATAATCGTGCAGAAAGCATGATGGACTGGATAGACTTGTAGGACAAAAATGATTTGCTAAAAGCCTTTGAAAGGAGCAAGAGAAAAACAAAAGTACCAGCTTCAACAGTGAGATTGGATTGTGGTTTGATGTGGCTTGAAAGAGTTTAAGACCTTCCAAAGAAAAATGCATTTATATCCCCACAACATGATTGTGGCAGGTGAGAAAATGTGCCATTCAGAACATGAGAGAAATGCCAACGTGCATGATGAAGGACACTCAGGTAAGAATTAAATAAAGAAAAGAGGTCTAATTCCTTTGGATGAAATTAAATTTAGTAACTAAATTTAAAATAATTAAGAGCTTTCAGGATTTCCCACACCCCACAGGATCTATGACCAACTGACATTTTTGAGAAAGCAATTTCTTAAAAATTGTAGAAAATCATACCAGTGTGTTACTGTGCACAGAGAGAAGCTGTGAATCAATGACTCAAGAAGGTGGAAAATAAATAGATAATCCTCTAGGTTACTTCATAAAGTGAATGGATTGTATCTATCAAATAAACACTGAAGGAAGACAATGGGAGATTCTTTTAGCAGGTTAAAGAGATTATGTTTATCTCAGAATTCTTTATAGCAGTTGTGCTATCTCGTGTGCTCTGTACTCTAAAGGCATGATCAGGAATACTCTAACAATCAGGGAAAGACCAGAAGCTCCTTAGACTTATTAAAGGTGAAAGAAATACATTTTTTCCACAGAAAAGAATCTCTGACCCTAGAAACATTAAGAACTAGTTTTATTGCCAAGGAAAAAAATCCTAAATAGTTTTTCTGTATGTATATACCACCTTATTCTGAAAGTGATTGAAATTGTCCAAGACACCCAGATATACCTATAAATTTATGTGTATTGTTTTGTTTTGTTTTTCATTTGTTTCTTTTAGATTTTTGCCATAGGGTGCAAAGAGAGAGAGAGAAGAGAGTGGGAAATTGCCACCACCACCACCACTCCTGTGCCAGGGGGTGATGGCCAAATTGCATACCCTTCTCCGCCATTCTCCTCTCAGGCACACGCACATGCCCAGCATGTTTTTCATGTGGCAGGGTCCAGGACTCCATTGGGATCCAGCCCTTGACAGCCAATCCTGCTGATAGACTTAAAGTTATGATTTAAAACAAAAAATGATACAGTAAAGGGGAAAAATAGGTAAAGATATAAAATTTAATCTGAATGACACTTATTTAATGAGAATGGTTGGAGACCATTTATTTAGTTCTAAACTGTCTTTGGCCAATAGAAACAATGGGGAGCAGTCATCACAAGATTCAAGGTACATAAAATATAGGCCAACCAGTTTCTCAGAAAAACTCATCTTAAGATGAGCAAAGAAACTCTTGAAAGTAACTTATTAGGATTTTTGGAAAGAAGATTATGTAATATAATAATTTTTTCTCAACTGTTTAAAATCAACACAATTAAGTTTCTGGGCTCTTCTATTTTTAAATAACCCTAAACACAGGTTGATGGTATTGTAGAAAATTCACTTTCAGTAATATAGAAACCAAGAGTACATTTTTGCAGTCTGCATTTTAGCATTTCTTGAGGAATAAGTGAACCACTTATCCCTCAGGAACTCTGTCATAAATGCTACTATCTCCCTATTAAATTTTAAATGGGAATGGGGTGACAAGAAATTCAGAAATGCACTCCTTTAAAAGAATCTCCAGTGTAACTCTTCTATGTTGGTAGATGAGTAAAAATTTATATAAGATTATGTATGTTTTAAGACTGAGCTTATTTAGGAAAGCTAGCTAGTTTTTATTAACGTTGAGAAATCAACATACTGTCAAAGCCTAAGAGAGAAATAGAGAAAACAAGAACATTTATTTTCAGTTAAAGTTTGGAGAATATAAAAAAATTGTTCCATTGCATATGAGATGGTTATGACAGGTAATAATTGTTTCCTGGGATGATCATTAAATATGCAGGTTGTCAATTTGTTGGTTCTATAAGGTACCATTAATACAGCCTACTAAGAAGGCCAATTAAATGTGTATGATTCAATTATTGAGGTCAATACCACCTGTTAACAAGCGTTCAATGTTGCATGACAGGACTCACAAAATTGAGTTTATTTTTTAACTTAAAATTTGAATGTTTTAGACTTTTAATGAAATGACTTGGCTCAGATTTTCTTTTTCCATGAACATGTCTTAATCAGGAATCCTTTCCATAAAAGCTATAAAAGCTAGACTTGTATCTTATTATCTTTCTGCCCTAAGGCTGACAGTAAAGGTGGTACTATAAGCGTAAGTATGTATGTTTTCTCACTGAGATTTTTGCAAAGCACAGCATGCACTTCAAATAGGGATGTGAAATAATCTACATTGTGATTGCTCTCACTGCTATTGCTGGGAGGCTTGGAAACTAAAATTGGGATTTGATACCCAGCAAGAACTAACACTCATCAAGGTAGATTCACTGCTTGATATTTAAAAAAAAAAAAAAGTAGAATATTTTCTAGGTTGCTTTAAAAATTGTTTTAGATGAAAGAGCTAAAAAATGATTTAGTCAGCACAGTGTTTTAAAATTCCAATGGGCAAGAAAGTATGTATAATGGCAGTCATAAAAAGGAAAGTAACTTTACCAATTATATTTATAAACATCATGCATTCAAAATCACTTTTTTGAAAGAAAATTAACAATTTCATTGACTCATTGGTTTCACATTTAATTGAATTCATCATGGAGGATTTTGACAAAGTTGGAAAGATTCTTAAGAGAATGAACCACCTCAACTGTGCCATTCTCAAACATTGAGAATAGTCTAACAATGTAAAACTTACTATTTCTCTTATATCCTCATGATTGACATGGTAAATGGCAAATATATTTTTATAAAGAGTAAAAATACAGGTCCATGTCAGTGTATTATTAGACAATACAGAATAGGTTGGCTATAATTTTGTGAATAAATCCACTACTAAACAACAAGTAAAAATGCAGCTATGATTTTTGTATAGAAAAATAGTATATAATTAACATGCCATCAGCGCTTCTGAAGCCCTTATGAAGAATTCATAATACTCTTCTTACTATAAATTCACTACAACTAAAATGAGGACATAAAGATGTCAAGGGTATATCCATGAAAGTTCACTACATAATGTAACTTTAAAGACTGGTCTTGAAGAGCTTTCAAATAGTGCATTCAATTAAATATTTATCGAGTGCCCTCTAGGGGCATTGGCATCAGGTGAGCTCCAGTGGCATAGACCAGAGAACACATAATCTTTGGATCTCTGGATCAGCCTAAGAAACAATTCTTTGAGCTCACAATCTCATACACAGCAGGAAAAATCTTTTCATATTCTCCTTATTGTATGTGAACAATGTTTGGTACTAAAATAAAGTGGCTCTCTAAAATATGTCATAAAGGGGGATCATACCTTTTTTGATTAGAAAAATTTTGCAGTGAATGTTACTTATATCTGCAATTTGGATAATAGGAGAAATACAGTCTGGTACCATAGGAATTATTATACTTCCTAGCAAAGAGAAACAATCTATGCAAAGCTATACATAGGACTCAGAGCAAGCTTAGGCATGATAAGTAGATTATCCTAAATATAGTTGTAGGAAAATAAATCTGATGATATTTAAAGTGCTATGAAGACTTCTGATAAAATATTTTTTAAACATAATATTGAGTTTTTTCTAACTATAACATTTCTTGAAATAAATTTGTTAGAAAAGAGATAAAAACTTAGATGAAAATTAAAATCACTTGTATTAAAATTTCTATTTTGTCTTTTACCTATAAACACTCACGAATATACATACATGCCACAACATTGAAGAAACATAACTATGAAATAATAGTATATATCCTTGCTTAATTATATCATCAGAATTTCTCCAGATTATTAAAAGGTGCAAATATGCATGTAGTGGTTTCGTAATACTCTAACATGTGAATTGCCATTTATCCACTGGCTTTTCTCTATGGATATTCAACTTGATTTATTATTTTTAATATAAAAATATTCTTGCCTGAAAGAATCTTATTATCATCTCTGATCATCTGATCATTGACTTAGGACATATTTTCAGAAATACAATTGTGGCATCAGAAGATGAAAGTGTCTGTTTTAAAGATTTCTGGTATAAATTGTCAGATTTCCCTCCAGAAAGGCTGCCCAGGTACAAACTCATACCAAGAGGATATAAGAAAACTCCCATGTTTTGCTGGACTATGTCATGAAAGAATTTGCAGAATTTATAGAGAAAAACTGTTTCTCTTTAAATTTTTACAAAATTTTACAATTTATTATTTACATTGATTCACTGAATGTCTTTATAGCACGCAATGTGTCTCTCAAGGTAAGCATGCAGTACAGGACAGTCAAATCAAGGATATTAGCATATACATCATGTTTACATTCTTGTGTCTATACAGTGTTTCTCCTCCGAGCTCCTCCCCCCCACCCTACTATCCACTGTATTCTCCCATACGATCTCTGGTACCTACATTTGTCTTTTCTACTACCCTATTCTCAGATTATTCCATTTTTGCCATAGAGTGCAGACATTTGGTGTATATTGAACAGAGACACAGAGTTTGTCTTTCATAGTCCAGCTTACTTTGCTTAGCACTGAATCTTCTGTATTCCTCCATTTTGTATTCAAATAACAGAGTCTCACTGTTCCTTATGTCTGAGCAGGACTCCCTGTGTGTATATGTCACAACGAGCATCTCCTTAAATGTGTGCTTCATAGGCTTTTGATCCAGAAACAGGGAAAGAAAGATTATTTAGGGAGGAATTCAAAATAAGTGCCTGCTGTTTCAGGTAAAAATTGTAAAGATTTTTGAGAAGTGAAACTATTTCTTAAAAATACCTAAAATGATGGGAACCGGCAGTTAGCATTATGGCCAAGATCCTGAGAGGAGAATGGAGGAGAAGGGATTGCGGCATGACCATCCCCCCTGGGGGATGATTTCTCCCTTTCTGTCTCTCTCTGTCTGTCTGGCGAGTGCACGCGCTCTATAGCAAAAACCTCTCCAAAAAAAAATACCTAAAATGATCATTTAAAACAGATCTTTTGGAAGAGATAAGAGAAGGCTCCCAAACCAGAGCTGGAAATGGACTAGAATGGGGGCATATTAGTCTGCTCAGGTTGTCATAACAAAATAGCATAGCTCTGAGATTAAATCATAGAAGTTTATTTCTCACAGTTCCAGAGGCTATGAAAGTCCAAGATGAAGGTTTAAACCAATTTGGTTTCTAGTGAGGGATCTCTCCATGAGTTGCAGACTGCCTTTTTTTACTGTATCCTTCTACGGTGAGGAGAGAGAGACTCATCTCTTTCCTCCTCTTCTAATGAGTTCATAGTCCTCTCAGATTAGGGCCATGCTCTCCTTAGTTCATGGTTTGTTAATTAAAGCCACCTTGGAGGCTAAGGCTTCAATCTATGAGTTTAGGGGTGGGGAAATACAATTCAGTAATGAGTAGGAAGGTACTACTCAGTAAATATACTGAAGAAATTTTTCACGACTGCTTGGATAAGCATATCCGCAAACAGCACCACTACTACTTTTAACAGGAAATTCAGAAGGCCTTTCAGGGGTTCATGCTTATTTTGTAACATTCTGTTACATTCCAGGCACTGAATTTTCTATATCACAAAACCTGTAACAGAAGAGAAGTGAACAAACAATGTAGTACCTTCATTGAACAGGAATGGGATAGCAGTGTAGAGTGAGGAAGAGCTCAACCAGGAAACTTAGAAAGGAAGATTCACATTCTCTACAAAATGAACTAATAGATTTCCCTCCTGATTCTCAAACTCCATACTTCTCCATTTATTCCCACTCTACCAAAAAATCTGATGACAGCTAGATCATGAACACAGGGCTATTTCTGTTTCTGACATGTACATGCATCTCCTTGTTCAGATCCATCATCACAACATGACAGGTTCCAGATGCTTTCCAGCTTTTACTTTGGGGGAAATCTTTTAAAAATAAATTTTAAGACAGACTTGTATTTTTCTCTCACTGTTCTGTTATTTTCATGAGCTTGAAACTCTGTCCACACTTCAATTGACTTGACAAGATAAGATGACACTGAGTAGTCCATAGGAAACTGATAATACTTATTTGGGGGCAAATCTATTGAAATTCTGTTTATAAACAATGATTTTTAACAAGTCTAATTGCTACCATGATCAATATTCAATATAGCAGGTTAGATAGAAATGTACCTGTGTTTCTCTAGCAAATTAGAACACAAAACTACAGTTATTCAGGATATCTGTAAAGTTGCAGGTAATATTCCTGAAATATTTGAATCTAGTCATTAGTATAAATGAAGAAATTTTCAAACTTGATTTACATGTATCTCAAATCAGACAACATTTTTACTCATTTTTGAAACTCAATTATTTTTTATTTAAATTTCTACTTTCTTCACCCAGTTACTCCTGCTCACTGGTCTTTGTTTGTCTGGCGAATGCACGCGCTCTATAGCAAAAACCTCTCCAAAAAAAAATACCTAAAATGATCATTTAAAACAGATCTTTTGGAAGAGATAAGAGAAGGCTCCCAAACCAGAGCTGGAAATGGACTAGAATGGGGGCATATTAGTCTGCTCAGGTTGTCATAACAAAATAGCATAGCTCTGAGATTAAATCATAGAAGTTTATTTCTCACAGTTCCAGAGGCTATGAAAGTCCAAGATGAAGGTTTAAACCAATTTGGTTTCTAGTGAGGGATCTCTCCATGAGTTGCAGACTGCCTTTTTTTACTGTATCCTTCTACGGTGAGGAGAGAGAGACTCATCTCTTTCCTCCTCTTCTAATGAGTTCATAGTCCTCTCAGATTAGGGCCATGCTCTCCTTAGTTCATGGTTTGTTAATTAAAGCCACCTTGGAGGCTAAGGCTTCAATCTATGAGTTTAGGGGTGGGGAAATACAATTCAGTAATGAGTAGGAAGGTACTACTCAGTAAATATACTGAAGAAATTTTTCACGACTGCTTGGATAAGCATATCCGCAAACAGCACCACTACTACTTTTAACAGGAAATTCAGAAGGCCTTTCAGGGGTTCATGCTTATTTTGTAACATTCTGTTACATTCCAGGCACTGAATTTTCTATATCACAAAACCTGTAACAGAAGAGAAGTGAACAAACAATGTAGTACCTTCATTGAACAGGAATGGGATAGCAGTGTAGAGTGAGGAAGAGCTCAACCAGGAAACTTAGAAAGGAAGATTCACATTCTCTACAAAATGAACTAATAGATTTCCCTCCTGATTCTCAAACTCCATACTTCTCCATTTATTCCCACTCTACCAAAAAATCTGATGACAGCTAGATCATGAACACAGGGCTATTTCTGTTTCTGACATGTACATGCATCTCCTTGTTCAGATCCATCATCACAACATGACAGGTTCCAGATGCTTTCCAGCTTTTACTTTGGGGGAAATCTTTTAAAAATAAATTTTAAGACAGACTTGTATTTTTCTCTCACTGTTCTGTTATTTTCATGAGCTTGAAACTCTGTCCACACTTCAATTGACTTGACAAGATAAGATGACACTGAGTAGTCCATAGGAAACTGATAATACTTATTTGGGGGCAAATCTATTGAAATTCTGTTTATAAACAATGATTTTTAACAAGTCTAATTGCTACCATGATCAATATTCAATATAGCAGGTTAGATAGAAATGTACCTGTGTTTCTCTAGCAAATTAGAACACAAAACTACAGTTATTCAGGATATCTGTAAAGTTGCAGGTAATATTCCTGAAATATTTGAATCTAGTCATTAGTATAAATGAAGAAATTTTCAAACTTGATTTACATGTATCTCAAATCAGACAACATTTTTACTCATTTTTGAAACTCAATTATTTTTTATTTAAATTTCTACTTTCTTCACCCAGTTACTCCTGCTCACTGGCAGATTTTATTAGGTCATCAAAATCTAACTTTATTATTAATTGAATGGAGACGTGGACAATATTGCATTTTACCCTTTACCTCTTAATGACAATTAAAATGAACTACCGTTTGATCAAATATTTTCTATTACAGTACCAGAAAAAGATTACACAAAACTGCATACTAAATGGCAATCGATAAGAACCAAAGATTTTTCTATTAGAAAGAACTGTAACTTTAAAATTGTAAGAATATAAAATGACTTGCACCAATTTTTTAAAGCTTATTGGTGGGGGTTCAGGGTACAGAACATTGACCCCAATAAAGCTGGCATCAACTGTCCTTATATAGTTATTAATAGACTTTTTTTGTGAAAATCAAAACTATCCTGTAAGAATAAAATCCCTTCACTCAAGCATTATTTATCTGACTATGAAGGTTGTTTATTTTCAGAATAAGGAATATCATTATACATACTAAGAAAACTGCTAATTCTTTATTTAAATTATTTGATTTAACTTTATTTATTTACTTAATGTTTTTTTTTAATTTGACCAGAGGGGAACAGAGAAAGAAAGTGAGAAAGAGAGAGAGAGAGAGAGAAAGCACAAAAGCAAGGTGCCAGGTATGGGCCTAGAACAATGGTTGGCCATGTGGGAGTCCAGCACCTTAACCACTACACCACCTGCTGGCCCCAACACAGCTATTCTTAATCATCTTAATATTTATGAAGACATATTAACATTGGGTAGTGAGCATCCAAGTGCAATTGCATGAGGACATTGTAGTCCATCCAATACTTTCCCTCCACAGTGATTTTGCTTACTTTCTGCTGCGTTTGTTCTATGCTACTGGACCATGGTATAGTATAGTAGTGAGGAGAGCCATATTGATTAGGGTCAAAACCTATTAATTATCAGGATATCTTGTATTTTATATATATATATATTATGTATTTTCACATATATAAAAAAGAGGTAATATTAAGAGCATCTGCCTCTTGAATTGATACTTAAATGAGTTAATATTTAAAAAAAAAAACCACATCCTGTCTTAACAAAAGTACTCAAGGTAACAGTTGCTATGAGAAAATGATTTACCTTGGACCAGCAGATGGGGTAATGGTTACATCGCTGGACACCTACATGACCAACTGTAGTGCAAGTCCCAGACCTGGTGACTTAAAACTCATGCTGGTCTGTGTGCATGCAGGCTCAAGATCTTAAGAGGAGGATGGAGGAGAAGGGATTGCAGAGTGGCCATTCCCCCTGGGGAGTGATTTCTCAGTTTCTATCTCACTGTCTCTCCAGCAAGTGCACATGCCCTATAACAAAAATCTCCCCTAAAATAGAAAGAAAATGGTTTACCTGATAAATTTAATAACAATAAAAGTTAATAATTCATTTAAAAGTCTCAAAACCCTAGAATGTAAGGTTTCTTTCTTTCTTTCTCTTTTTTTTTTTTTTTTGTGAGAGGTTTTTGCTATAGAATGCGTGTTGCCTGAGAGAGAAAGAGAGACAGAAAGTGAGAAATCATCCTCCAGGAGGGATGGCCATGCTGCAATCTCTTTTTCTACATTCTCCTCTTGGGATCTTGGGCACACACGCACATACTCCCAGTGTGAGTTTAAGCCACTGAGTCCAGGACTCAAACCATGGTAGACTATATAGGAGTCCAGCGATGTAGCCATTACGCTATCTGCTTTGTCCTAGGATATAAGTTTCTTTCTACATTTCTCTGTCTTGATAATTTTATATGGCTCAATGTTAAAATGATAATATTTTGGATATACTGCATTGAATAAGATATATTATTAAAGTTAATTTTATCTGTTCTACTGTATTCTTTAATGTAGATACTTAGAAAATTTTAATTAAATGTGTAGGTGGCATTCATGACTCATGTTATATTCCTATTGGTCAGGGTTAGTGTAAATCACATAGATTCCAAGGGCTAGCAGGTTGGCATAGTGGGTAAGGCACCTGGATCCTACATGACTAACTGTGCTCGTGAGTACCAGACCCCGTAGCTTGAAAAACATGCCTAGTGCATGTGTGTGCTTCCAAAAATCCTGAAAAGAGAATGGAGAAGACGGTTTTCCTCATGACCATCTCCCACGGGGGGTACTTTCTCTCTTTCTCCTTCTATCTCTCTGGCAAGCACATGTGCCCTCTAGACAAACAAACAAATAAAAAAATCATACAGATTACAGACATGAACATCATCACCCCATTATGATTTCTAGTTAGTCACTTGATGTTAAGACTGTCCTATTGTCAATGGAATTTATAAACTACTTATGCTTTAAGAAAAGTTATTTGCTGATGATAATGTATATGGTAGTGACTGGGATTCACTGCATTCATGCTGGAAAAAAAACATATTGCACACTTTAAAGACATATAGTGGTTAAATGTAAATCACACATATAAAAAAAAGTCATATTTTATTCTATTTTTTATTTTTTTAAAGAATTATTTTTTATTTATTCATTCATTTATTTCTTAATTTGTCCAGAGGGAGAGAGAGAGAGAGAGAGAGAGAGAGGGAGAGAGAGAGAGAGAGAGAGAGAGAGAGAAAGCAAGACAGAAGGTCCAGGACTTGAACCAAGATCCTTGAACCATGATCAACCATGTGGGAGTGTCCAGCACCTTAACCACCACACCACCTGCTAGTTCCCCAAAAAAAGGTCATATTTTAAATCTCATTAGTAAGTCTTTAGCATCCTGATTGTTCAACAATGTCTTGTCTAATTAAAATTAGATTACTAAAATGGTATTAACAATTGATAAATAGCAATTTTTAATAAATATATTAAGATTACAACAATTCCCCCAAGTAAATATTCAGAATATGTTCTTGTTTTAGAATTCTACAAAAGAAACTATGACTATACCAGCACAGTTCAGGAGAATTTTCTGCAATGATGGAAATTTTGTGGATCAGTGCTATTTGACAGGGTGGGCATTAACCCAGAAGTGCTATCTGAGTACCTGAAACATAGTTAGTCTGACTGATAAAAAAAAAAAAAAAAAATTATTGATTTTAATTAGTTTAAATTTAGATAGTCACATGTGGCTAATATCTATCATATTGGACATTGCTCATCTTGACCAAGAAATAATTTCAGTTCTAGCTAGCTGTAGTATAATACATTTCAAGTATGCTTAACTTAAAATGCCATATTGAGAATGTTTCTCTATCAACTACATGATAAGTAACTAAATTGTAAAGTTTAAGAAACTTGAAATGGTTCAAATACTTTAGAAAAAATCTACTGGGTTTTTAAGAGTTTTTTTTTTCTTATGAAATAAAGGAATGCATATTCAAGTTGCCAGCAAGATCTACTTATACGTTAATTATCTGATATCAGCAGTCCTTCATGTACTTAAATTATACATGTTTGATTTTTAATTAAAATGAGAACATTCATTAAAAAAACAATCTTAAAAATGTGCCCCCCCATTCTTTTTTGTTTGTTTTTACATTTTATAAGTATACTTCTTTTGATATTCTGTGTAAGTGATTAATTCAGGATAATCTAAACCTCCAAAGTCATTCACAGGGGGGCTTTATTGTGGAAAAACAATTTCTGATTTGGGAATATGCAACATGAATTTTATATTTAAAATGCTAAACCTCACTCTAAAGATTTATCTCCTGTAGTATGTCCAGAAAATAGATCTTTATAGAAAAAAGATGCAATTAACATTCAAATTTTTTGTGCTTTAATTATGAGTTTATATGATAAAATAGATAACACTTCTGTCTGTGTTTTAATCCAGAGAAGTATTAGAGTTGTAGAAGCTCAGAAGTGATAAGATTCTTGTCCAAATTTCTCATTCTACAGATTAGAAATATTAGTCACGGAGTAAGATGACCCCATAATAGTCACAGTTTTCATAGCAGAGAGTGAGAAACGGAATACCTGATTTTTATGAAGTGGCAGAATAATTACTGTGTTTTAAGATTTTTCATTTCCTTTTACAAATATCTATGTGATGTATATATACTTCTTTATTCCAAAACTGTCCCACCTCTGTTTAGTGATAGCTGAAAGATGAGAAAGCATACTTTCGCTGGATGCCTGTGCTTAACTGGGTATCGTGCCTGATGTTTCCATTCACATTTTACCTCCTGTGATCCTCACAATAACATCTGGAGATGACTTCTGGTCAAAAAGTTGATGGGCAGAATGGGAGACAAGGGAGGGCAAGATTCAAGGGCACGTTGCTCTAATCATTAAGTCTATGTCTTTCCTGCACATTACGCTGATTCTTTGCAGGCGATCACATTTTGTAATCTTTACAGGTTCAGAATAATAGGGGAGTGAAAGCCAACATTATTTTTTGGAAAATATGTTTGAAAATATTATTTTTAACTATATAAAAATTGATCCATTTATTTAAAGGCTTTATAATTATTGCTATGGCAATTTCGGAGTTTTTGAAACTACATGAATTATGATTTGATCTCTTAAATGTACTTGTTGCCAAACAAATCCAATTTCTTCTTTTATTCTTTGCTTTAAATGCACACATTATGTTGCCAAATGATATAGTCCTGCAATTGTCATACAATGTTTCTGATATTAAATATATAGTCTCTTCACAAATTTTAAATTTAGTTTTGTAAGATTGCTCATAAGGAAAAGCATGGTTTTCAAATAATTTGACATCCTGATTATTTTCTGAATGAACATAGAAAGAAGAGCAAGAAATAATCAAAAGCCATGAGGTATATATACAATGGAATAAGAATTGTGAAGGCACTTCTGCACTTTCTTGGATAACAAATCACATAAAAATGAGTCAGTAGTTAAGAATTGAGATTAGTTTAGCCTTGAATTCTGCTTTTGTTACTTACTTTATTTGCAGCTGGGGGTCTGCTAAATCTCAGACTGCTCATGTGTAAAATATAGCAATATTTGAATTTACCTGATATAAGTAATAGTACTCACCATGGAACCTCTCAGATTGTGATGGCTCAATTAGTGCCATTATTATTGCATTTACTATGCAATTCTTGTTTCCATCTAAAACATGGTGTATTAGGGCAGTTATTTTTTATGTTAGAAAAAAAGAGATGTATGTTAGGATTCTAGGGTAAGTTTCAATGGCATGGGTCTTTGTATAATACTACACTCATTGAGTGTATGTAAACTTCGATAAAATAGTATCTCTGTAGATATAATATGTTTAAATAATACTGCTATATTTCCTTATACTTAGGGTGCTTTTTAGGACAGAATAATATAACCTATTTCATAGCAAATCATATAGATTTTTTCACAATAAATTGTCAAACTTCTTCCAAAAGTATCACATTTAATAACACAAGGAAATATATTCCTTAATTTAAGATCTAATTCTAATTTTTAAAACTTTTGTTGCAATGTGAAAGTGAAAAAGAAAAGCCTTCATAGATGTAAATATATAGTAACATAAAAGAGTAAGAAAGCACCTCCCATGGAGAATGACTATGCTGCAGTCTCTTCTACTTCATTTCTCCTTGTGGAATTTTGGGCACACATGGACATGCTTCTGGCATGTATTTTCATGTGTCTGAGTCCAGGATTCTAAGGGCACAATCAGACCTGTGGGATCCAGCTGCTAAACCACATGCTACCAGGTGTCCTAAGAGGTGGTACCTTTAAGAGATAATGAAGCCATAAAAGTTCCGCCCTCTGGGGTTCTCATCCTGTGACATGATGCTAGGTGATGCTCCCTTCCATGTTACAATACAGCTAGAAGGCCCTCATCAGATGCCAGCACTTTGATCTTGGGCTTCTCAGCCTCAAAAACTATGAGGAATGCCATTTTGTTCATCATAAACAACCCAGCTTCTGGAATTCTGTCATAGAAACCCAAAGGGATGAAGACACTGCTAAAAATAGAAGCAAATTTGACTTACTCCTGAAAGTCAGTCTTCTTCAATCTAAGAACAGGTGCTTCAGAAGAATTATTTCCCATTTTATACAAAGTACATGTTCATTAGAAACTCTGAAGTTGCAGAAATATAGAAGAGATACCAAATTTTTCACCACCCAAAGACTGTGTTTAACATCTTGATATAATTTCTTCATCTCATTTCTGTGCACAGATTTTTGGTTTGCTAATATGCTTGTGGTTGTTCTATCTTCTACCTGTAATAGTGTCAACAATAAAAATAAAGTTAAAAATTGAAAAAAAAAAACATTTCCCACTATTGCTATTTCAACTGAATGTGACATTTCAGACCTACAATGAGTGAGTTCCATTGTAGAAGTAACCTCAGATTAGCATTATCTATGTAGATGTTAAAAATGTCTTAAAGTTGAGCTCAAAAGCACCAACTTTAAAAAAAAAAATTCTTTGCTTTTGGTAACCTACAGTAGTCCATAATTTTAATTCTATTTTTCTTCTTCATGTATATTAGTCATAGAAGCTACAATGTTTCCTGAAATAAAGAGATTATTCTATCAAGCATAAAGAATAAATATATGTAAAGTATATGCCTGGGTCATAGTGTTTGACAAATGCTAGTTTACCTGACTACTGGAATATAAAATACATAATCTGCAAATCTCAGTCCTAGAGTCAACTTCCTTCTCAGGATTTGCAAATAAATACCTTACTTTTATGAGTTTGTGTTAGAAAAAAATATATTTATAGAGCACATGTAGAACTTTAAAAATGTAACATAATTATTAGGAATATAATTGTATAAAGTAGATTGTAATTTTTAATGACATAGGTCAGAAAAGGAGTCAATTTCTATGGCAGATTAAAAACTACATGATTTTGGGGCCAGCAGGTGATGTAATTGTTATGTCACTGGACTCCCATGTAGTTGACCACACTTTGAGTCCTGGACCATGGGGCCTAAAAATCATGCCGGGTGTATGTGTGTGCATGCCCAAAATCTCTAGAGGAGAATGGAGTAGAAGGGACCGTAGCATGGCTATCCACCCTTGGGGGTGATTACTCACTTTCTGTGTGTCTCTCTGGCAAGTGCAAGTACCCAATAGCAAAAATCTATTAAAATAGTGTATGATTTTGTACACTAAATTGTCTCTGGAGACAAAGTTAGTCACTTCAGAAATACTTTAAAGCTATTATTTATTGGATCTTTGAGTCTAATTTTATATTATATAAAAATGTGGAGTTCAGGGGTCAGCAGATGTTATATCACTAGACTCCCACATGGCCAACTATAGTTCAAGTCCCGGATCCAGTGTCTTGAAATCATGCTGTCACATGTGTGTGTGTGCCTACCCAAGACCCTGGGAAGAGAATGGAGGGGTAGGAACAATCCCTTCCGGGGATAGCATGATCATCCCCACTGAGGGGTGATTTCTCACTTTCTCTCTCATTGTGCCTGTCTCTCTCTCACTCTCTCACAAATGAATACACTGTAAGGCCAAAACCTCTTAAAAAAAGAAAACCTGGAGTTTATCCCACTAGAATAAAGGTTGAGTGTGTGTGTGTGTGTGTGTGATATATTACCGTTGACATATTGAACAGATGCATATATGCATTCATGCTTATAAAACCAAAATTTCTAGCCAAATAAATAATTTCTTGCTGGCCCAGTCATGGTAGCACGTGCTTCTTGGTAAGCTGAGGCCATGCAGTAGGCCTAATTTTGCTTTTTGACCCACTCTAAAAAGCCTAGTGTGGTGGCATGTACTTGTAGTCCCAGCTATGGGGAAACTGAGGCCAGAGAGTAACAACATAACATGACCTTGTCTTAAAAAAATAGAAACAAACAAACACTGCAGCAAATAAACTGTGGTTATCTATGGAAATATACCATGGCTCTGAGCGGCACCTATTATATATGTGGTAATAAAACATAAGAATGAGAACAGCAGTACTAGGCAGAGGAGAAATATATATTTAATGGATTGGGTTGTCTTAAATCATCACTTCAGCAGCCAACGGAGGTAAAGCATTTCTGTGCTGTTGAGGTTCCCCTTGAACCATGACCTCAATGTTTACATTAAAGTGGAAATGACCTTTGAGAGATCACCTCGGACATATCCTTACTTCAATAAGTGCTATTCTTAAACTCTTCTAGCAGTTTGACAGTCCATTCCATTTTTTAACTACATCGAAGGAAAAGGATTGTGTAAAATCCAATAGCAGCCTTTTCCAATTGTAGTACAAAGAATTCCTTGCAACCTCCTTATTGCTATCTTTAATCATCTAACTTCACCCAGCGTCTAATTTCTTTCCTTTTAATCTTAGTATAAATAGAGAAGGGAGATCAATCGCTTTTAACAGAAGCTACCATTCAGACAATCACAGGTAGGTTAATATTCCATGTCAATTTTCAAATATGGGAAGAACTCGTTAAGTATTGATTTTGATGTTTTCAATACAGATAGAAGTGTGAAATATACACCAAGGATGCTAAACAGATCCCACTAGTACATGAAAACTTGAAAGTGTTGGACTTTTCAAAAAGGTGGAGAGGTAGCAGTATTGGTTTTTAGGTCATTTGAAAGATAAAAGTGCTTGTTACATTCACAAATTAATTTATTCATTGTTCATCCTATTTATTCAGGTTATTTTTTAATTTGACTCTAAGGTATTGAGTGCATGTATTTGCTAGCAAAAGTGCTTTGTGTCAGTGACGCACAAATGGTTAAATCCTGAGCATCCCTTCGGAGGTTCACTGTCTTGTGGGAGATTTTAGTTCTTAGTTCATACATATTTTCCTTAAATCCAGACTTTCAGAAGGAACAAGCATGGGAGTAAAGGCAGAGAGAGTTTGAAGAAGTGCAAGATCAACAAAATACAAGTTTATTTTAAAAACAGGATAATGGTGATGTCAATGTTTCCATGAAGCAAACAAAATTGAACAAATTTCTGATATAAACGTTTGTAAACAAATCAATGGTAGAGTAACATTATAGTCTGTGGGAGCAAGAGTGTAAGTGTAGGTGTATGAAAACATGTGTGTGTCAATTCACTATACACAAACTCCAGATTTTATGATTTACATGGGGACTCAGTCTGAGGTTTCCTTACCACTGCATAAACTAAATAAGAATTCACTTAAAATTGGAGATTAAAACAAAATGGTTACATTGAAGAGAGGAAGATATTATATTTGTGTTATGGACTGAATAGTGTACCCCCAAATCAATATGTGGTAGTCTTAGCACCAATGTGACTGCATTTGAAAATAGGGCATTTAAAGAAGTATTTCAGTTTAAACAAAGTCATAAGGGAGGGCCCTAACACAGTGTGACTGTGTCCTCGTAAGGAAAGACAGAAGAGATTCTTCTCTTTCTATGGAAGCAGAGAGGAGAGGCAATGTGAGGACACACAGGGCACACTTCTGCGGCCAGGAAGAGAGGCCTCATAAGAAATCAACTCAGCTGGCATCTTGACTTCAGAAATGTGAGAAAATAATTTCTGTTATTTAACCAGCCTATGGTATTTTATCATGACGGTCTGGGTCAACTTAGATATTTTATTAAGAAAAAAAAAAAAAAAAGATACTGGGACCAGCAGTTGGAGCAATGGCTAAGTTGATGGATTCCCATGTAGCTGACCATGGTTCAAGTCCCAGACCCGGTGGCTTAATCTCACACTGGGCACGTGTGCGTGCGTGCCCAAGATCCCAAGAGGAGAATGGAAGAGAAGGGATTGTGGCATGGCCATCCCCCCGGGGGGTGATTTCTGTCTCTCTGTCTCTCTCTCTCTCTCTGTGTTTTTCTGGCGAGTGTACACGCCCTATAGCAAAAACCTCTCCAAAATAAATAAATCAGTAAATAAAATAAAACCAATACCAACAAGTAATTTGTAGCATTTTCTTAATGATCAATGATAATGGATAGGAAGCACTTGCTAGATTTCTGCTCATGTACTCAGAACATTATGAGAACAGACTGATTCATTTCTCAGGCTTGTCTGAGGAGAAACGTGTTTTCATGATGCTATAGGAAGCATGTGAAGCACAATTAGGCATAGACATGACATAATACAGATGTGAGGTACAAAGTTCAGCTAGCTATTCTTAGGTTGAGTAGGGTACGGTGACCATCAATAATACAGCTCGTAGCTTCAGCTGCCGTGGCACAATGGTCAGGTGCTGCTATGTGAACCTGGGTTTGGACCAACCTGACCAGACCAAGCAAGGGGACTGACACCTATAATCCTAGCTAATTCAGAGACTGGAGCAGGAGATCACACTGGTAACATCCTGTGAAAAGTACTATTTTCCTCTTTCTCCTGTTCTCTCTCTTTCTTATATTAAAAAATAAATATATATAATTTTACAATTCCACATCTGGAAAAAAATATAAAACATAATAGAACAGAAATGGGACAAAGACAATTCATAAATATAGTGTTTGATTGCATAATTAAATTGCAAAAGATTTGGCTACTATTTAAAGGGCCAATTACATGAGCCCAACACTAAAATTTAAAACCTACAATTCAAAATAGACTTGCTAGTGATTAAAAGAAAATATCCACGAACATGAAGGCTTGAAATGTAATAAGGGCCCAAATGAGTTAGTGATGGCTATCATAAAAATCTGGCAGGACATTCTATTTACAATTTGTAATAAAACTGTCATACATTGAATTTATAAAAGCATTTATCTTAGAAAAATAAATCTATTTGCCAAGGGCAAGTTAATAACCTCTATGGTTCATTTGAATATATGAACAAAGAAATAGTTTGACTAATAGAGCATCGTAAGCATCGTAAGAAGTGTATGGAGAAATATATAGGACTCAGTGACAAGGAAAACATCACTCAGAACGATCCTATGCTGTGAATGAACAGCAGGA
>NW_006159884.1:1620025-1624205 GCF_000334495.1 Tupaia belangeri chinensis | reverse complement strand
TTTCACATTATCTGAAATACAAATCAAGATTGTTAACTGTCAACCTAAGGAACATGCACACAGAGAAAATTGTATTCAAGTGTTTCATTTTCAGAAACAATTAAACTATTTCAATGTTAGTACCAAAAGAACATGTGGATTTTTAAAATACCTAATTGAATGCAAAGCTATTTCCTAAGGATTAGCAGTCATTTATTTATTTGAGGAATCTAAAGGAAGAAAATGTTATTTAATATATGGGGTTAAACAGATATTCAGAAATGTAGATAAACGCAATTTTTGAAAAACTAGTCCTTGACACATCAAATAACCTTAGTGGAAGCATAAAAAGTAGTAGTTATAACCGTTTATAATAACTAGGGTGATAATATAATAGAGTTGCATGAACTCCAGCAGTCATAATGAGGCCAGGCAAGTCACTCAGCCTTTTCTTTTTTAATGTTTATTTATTTTATTTCTTTCATAAGAGAGAGTGAAAGGCAGCTTCAACAAAATCCTGTCACTTCATTATTCTCCCCAACCCCAGCCTTCCAGCCAGCTGGGAAGATGGACACAAGCATGCGCATGCCTGGCATGGCTCACGTTGACCCAGGATCTGAATTGCTTTCTTCTGCTTGGCACCAGTAATGCAGAGAGGCACCTACTACCTATGCTATCATGGCTGGACCACACATACTATTTTTGTGCTGGACCTTTTCAGAATGTTCATAAGGATTCCCAGTATTACTCCAGTTGCTCCTTGATAATGTAAATACAATCCTGTGTATAAATTTTATGAACACTTATGTTTATATATTTTTTCCTTCAAATACAATGTTATACAGAAAAAAATGCAAGTTATTAAACTTTTAATTAGAACCATTTTAGCAAACTTTGTCTTGAAGGGCAGATATATAACTCTACCATTATAATATAAAAAATAGCTATAGGCAATATATACATGTCTAGAAATTGCTGTGTTATGAAAACAAACAAACAAAAAACAATAAATGATACTCCATTTACAGAAACAAGCACGGGATATGATTTGGTCAAAGGGCTGCTGATTTTTGCGGCACTATAAAATTTATATAGAAAGGGGAGAAGATGGAAATTTACTATTACAGTTTTGTAGTAACCAAGAGATCAGTGATAAGAGGTCTGGGCACATGGAGTCCCATGGATGACTATAATATATGATTCATTCAGTCCCTCAGGTGTATTGGTCCTGTCTGGACCTTGTGACTTAGGGCATGTTGAGCTTGGCAGTTCAGACACTTTGCTTGTATACCATGGCTATTGCTGACCTAAATTAATCACCCACAATGAATGGTCAAGTTTGAATTTCTAACTTTTTAAATATTAAAAATATTTTACCACCAATTTGCTGGAAGTAGGCCATAGATACATCCTCCCAAGCAAATTACAGCAAATCTAATAACTTTCTAATTTGCCCGAGGACCTGATTACTCTCTTGTTTCATAAACATGATCTTCATACACTTTTATTACCTGATAGACCTCCCCAATACATCTGTTTGTAAGGCTTTTTTTTAGATTCTGAGTTTCTTGAATACTATCAGTATACCTTTTTTTAAAATTTTTGGTCTGCAATGAATTTTCAAAAATATTATAAGAGATTAGAAAAGCTAATATCCAGTCATACAGACAACCCTAAATATATAAGTAGGGGGAGAAAAGCGTACAAAATACAGGGGGAAAAAAAGTAAACCTACTTAAACTTTATTTTAAAAGCCACCGAATATTCATATTCTTTCACATGGAATGAATGATCATATTTAAGAACTATTAAGCCTACCTTTTAAATACAGCAGCCTTGTTTACTATAGTATAAAATAAGGAAAGATAAGAGTAGCAGGTGCAAAGGTAAGAGTGAAGCCTTAAGTAGAAAGCCATCGACATTTCATTTCCCACAGTGTTGATGACTAAATGTGATCATTTGCTTTCTGTGCAATAAGCTTCACAATGTGATGATTGGAATGTTCTACATAAATACAATTAAGTAAAAATAATTTCTTCAGTATTTTTGGATTTCAAATATATGCTATATATTTCCTCCAAGAATAGTAATTAAAGTGCACAAAAATACCCTATATTTGCCACAAATATTTTCATACCCTTTTCCCCATTGATTCTGTAATAATTGTTCTCAACTACAACCTACTACTTCTATAAAATGTACATAAAACAGTATAGGAGGAAAAGCATTTTTCCATATATCAATGCAACTGTACATGAAAAGTAAAAACCCTAATATACAGAATACAATAATTTTTCTACTATGAGGTGAGAGTTTCTTTAATATAATTCCCAAAAGAATAGTTGAATAATATTAGGCCCATTTTAAAGTTACATTCATTATATTAAAATATTTTTCCTACTTTACTTTTAGTTAGGCATTATTATGTTTTAAACTGAATGCACTTTATCCCTTTATATCTTAGAGCTGACCGGTTGCATATACCATGGAGGGATTTATACAACAAAACAATAATGAGAGAAGTGCAAATTTTGAGCATAACTTCAGACTCTAAGATCAAGTAGAGCTCAGACAAACCTATACATGGCTATGTGTGCTACTCTTCACATTATATAGGAAATTAAAATCTTGGTTGTGAAAACCACTCAGGACTTTGAAGATGAAAAGGAGGTCAAGGAGAGATAGACTTCGGTCTCTACCACCACTTCAAACATTAGTAGATTTCTTTGTATTCTATGTCAGAATTCATAGGAAGCTCTCATTTCAAAAAAAAAAAAAAATCTGCTGTGAAAGTTTGAGCAAAACTAAATGTTGGTCAAAACTCCCTTTTTTTTGTCGGTAAGACATTCATACTGCAAGTTTAATTAAATCTTAAAATCATATAATTATTGAGTCTTCTGAAAAGTCATGACACATTTTTGCATTGGGAAACAAAACAAAACAAAATTCACTGCTTTTCCGATGACCCAACAATTTGTTCTTCCTTTCCCGACTCCCATTTCAATATATTCACAATTTTAGTCTCAAATTTACATCATCTTCCACACCCACTGTTTCCTCATGTCTTGACTTGACATAAAACTGTGAAATCCAAAGAAATTACTGCAGGGTTCCTTCTATGGACTTTTCAGTCTTACCTCAGCCTTTTATCATTTCTAGAGCTATCTATAACTTGGAATCCTAGAATGCTAATAGAAGTGCAGACAGGGCCATTGAATATGTACTTGGTTACTGTCCTATAGGGAGTGACTGGTTTTGCATGTTTGTAAATTCATTTCTGCATTCCTGTGTGGTCCTTTAACCTTTGAACTACTTGTTTTCAAACTGGTTCCTCTATCAATTTATGAATAAAATAAAAGCTTTGTTACATATCTGATTTATGTTTGCATAATTATGATTGCATCTTTAAAAAAAATATTATTTGAGGACTAGCAGATGGTGTAGCAGTTACATTGTTGGACTCCCTCATGGCTAACTGTGTTTTGAGTTCTGGACCCAGTGGTTTGAAAATCACACCAGGCAAATGTGTGTATATGCCCAAGATCCTGGGAGGAGAATGAAAGAGATGGGATTGTGGCATGGCCATCCTCCCTGGGGACGAGGGTGATTTTTCACTTTTCCTTTACCCTCTCTCTGTCTCTGTCTCTCTCAGGAAAGCATGTGCACCCTGAGGTCAAACCTTCTTTTAAAAAATGTACTTGATGCCATTTATTTATTTTATTAATTTTTTGTTTGTTTGTTTTGAGAGAGGTTTTTTGCTATAGGGCGTGTGTGCTTGCCAGACAGAGACAGAGAGATAGAAAGTGAGAAATCACCCCCCAGGGGTATGGCCACGCCGCAATACCTTCTCCTCCATTCTCCTCTTGGGATCTTGGGCACGCACACACACGCACCCAGCGTAAGTTTAAGCCACCGGGTCCGGGACTCAAACCGCAGTCGACTATGTGGGAGTCCAGTAACATAGCCATTATGCTAACTGCTGGTCCTGACACCATTTATTTTTAGTCCATTTTGTTAACCTTCTACTTTCCCCTTTCAACTTAAATTAATTGTGAAATATTTATAATTTTATCCTATTAATCAAAGAAAAGATCCCTTTTTAATCTTTCTGCAGTTTGACTTCTGTGGGTTTGGTATTATCACTAAGGGTTTTACAGAGTCATTCCACTTTTGACTTCCAGAGCGTCGGTCTTTATTGTTT
>NW_006159884.1:1611833-1619768 GCF_000334495.1 Tupaia belangeri chinensis | reverse complement strand
ATTCTATGTCAGAATTCATAGGAAGCGCTCATTTAAAAAAAAAAAAAATCTGCTGTGAAAGTTTGAGCAAAACTAAATGTTGGTCAAAACTCCCTTTTTTTTGTCGGTAAGACATTCATACTGCAAGTTTAATTAAATCTTAAAATCATATAATTATTGAGTCTTCTGAAAAGTCATGACACATTTTTGCATTGGGAAACAAAACAAAACAAAATTCACTGCTTTTCCGATGACCCAACAATTTGTTCTTCCTTTCCCGACTCCCATTTCAATATATTCACAATTTTAGTCTCAAATTTACATCATCTTCCACACCCACTGTTTCCTCATGTCTTGACTTGACATAAAACTGTGAAATCCAAAGAAATTACTGCAGGGTTCCTTCTATGGACTTTTCAGTCTTACCTCAGCCTTTTATCATTTCTAGAGCTATCTATAACTTGGAATCCTAGAATGCTAATAGAAGTGCAGACAGGGCCATTGAATATGTACTTGGTTACTGTCCTATAGGGAGTGACTGGTTTTGCATGTTTGTAAATTCATTTCTGCATTCCTGTGTGGTCCTTTAACCTTTGAACTACTTGTTTTCAAACTGGTTCCTCTATCAATTTATGAATAAAATAAAAGCTTTGTTACATATCTGATTTATGTTTGCATAATTATGATTGCATCTTTAAAAAAAATATTATTTGAGGACTAGCAGATGGTGTAGCAGTTACATTGTTGGACTCCCTCATGGCTAACTGTGTTTTGAGTTCTGGACCCAGTGGTTTGAAAATCACACCAGGCAAATGTGTGTATATGCCCAAGATCCTGGGAGGAGAATGAAAGAGATGGGATTGTGGCATGGCCATCCTCCCTGGGGACGAGGGTGATTTTTCACTTTTCCTTTACCCTCTCTCTGTCTCTGTCTCTCTCAGGAAAGCATGTGCACCCTGAGGTCAAACCTTCTTTTAAAAAATGTACTTGATGCCATTTATTTATTTTATTAATTTTTTGTTTGTTTGTTTTGAGAGAGGTTTTTTGCTATAGGGCGTGTGTGCTTGCCAGACAGAGACAGAGAGATAGAAAGTGAGAAATCACCCCCCAGGGGTATGGCCACGCCGCAATACCTTCTCCTCCATTCTCCTCTTGGGATCTTGGGCACGCACACACACGCACCCAGCGTAAGTTTAAGCCACCGGGTCCGGGACTCAAACCGCAGTCGACTATGTGGGAGTCCAGTAACATAGCCATTATGCTAACTGCTGGTCCTGACACCATTTATTTTTAGTCCATTTTGTTAACCTTCTACTTTCCCCTTTCAACTTAAATTAATTGTGAAATATTTATAATTTTATCCTATTAATCAAAGAAAAGATCCCTTTTTAATCTTTCTGCAGTTTGACTTCTGTGGGTTTGGTATTATCACTAAGGGTTTTACAGAGTCATTCCACTTTTGACTTCCAGATCGTTCTTTATTGTTTTATATTTCCATGGTTACTACATCTCATCCACAGTAGTATCAAGCCTACATGATATATGTAGAAATTAGAGTTTATGGTCACTTTTTAGATCTACTGTATCCATATATACCCACCACCATCCCCAAGGTCATGTGATCTAAAGTGTCAGCACGGTGTTGCCCATACTCACATCCTGTCCTTCACCTGTGTCAGCCCTGTATTCTTTTTCAGGCTACAATATTTTCAACTTATATACATAAAACTAATACTTTTATAGCTCTGAAATTTTTTGAGACTCCAGGATAATCTTATCAGTTATATCCATCAATAATGACCTCTGTTGCCCATCATTTCATACCAGACTATGAGCTGTGAAAGATCTAGATTTTACTCTGTCTGCCTGTTCATGAGTTTTTCTGATTCAAAGTTGCTACCAGAAGAGAGAAGACTCTTAGGTCAGAAACAAAGGATTTTTTTACTTATCGTTTAGACAGGCAGCAAAAGCTTCCTGTTCCTATGGGTCCTCCTTGTTTTTCAAGTGACATAGAAAGAGATGTGGACATGGTCCAGATGACTCAATGTACACAATGGGTTTGAATCACAACAAAAGAAGCAAGGGGAAGAAATAGAGGCAAGGCATTTGTGGGACACAGAAATGGTTTATTAGCTATTGATGATGATGTGTATAGTATTCTCAACTGGACTTGTCTGAGGTGTATTTCATGTTGGGTAAATTCTCTTTACAAGAAAGATGATGTATAGCGATTGAATGTTTAAAAAAATAGGAATGATAAAATAATAATATATGTGTGTGTATTCATATATATATATGAATATTAAGAATCTCAAGCTTAGAAAATCCAATCTTGGTTAAAGCGCTGGACATTCCACATGGCTGACCATGGTTCAAGTCCCAGATCTGGTGGTTTGTTTTCTCACTCCCTGCCCCCACTCTTTCTCTGGTCAAATTAAAATAAATGAATGCATAAATAGAATTAAGATATATAATTCTTTTTGAAAAACTCTAATCTTTTATTAAGGGCTAAAAGCAAATCTGCCCTATTTATCGCAGAGAAAGACATTATCTTTACTATATATTGAACAGTAAACAAATCTACCCTCTGCCCATAGAGAGAGACTATCTCTAACTTCCAAAGACTTTTTACTGTCTTGAAAATATAGTGCAGAACAAATGTCATTAGGCTCTCTGTTTACAAGATAGGCAAACATATAACTATACAGAACTTGTCAAAAAAGCATGTTCAAGACCCTCCAGTAAGAATTTTTGCACTTTTCAAGGCTGTTCCCCCCTTATTATTTTAGCAGTGTGTCTGCCTCAGTGTGCAGCAAATACAGTCTGTACTTCATATGTAAAAAAGCACGTGTAGCAAACAAAACCCATTCTTAATCACTGCTGCACTAATAAATAGGAAGATATATTATCGTTTCTGATCCCATGTTCTCTTAGTTGGATGTTATAACATACTCTTCTTAGTATTCTTCCTGAAAGGAGACAAATTTCAAAAAAGAAAACACTAACAAATCCAGAAACAAAGGACATTGAATAGGGTCCCCGAGCTGAGAGTAAAATAGTAGCTGTTCAATTTTTAAAAAAAGTTTTCTGTTTTAGTTAATACAGAGAAAAATGTCCATTTAGAAGAAAAATAGGGAGGCAAAGCATTAATGGTACAAAGAAAAGGGGTATTATCTGTTGAAGATATTTTGTAGTTTTATCAACTATACTATGGAGAAATGTTCACCATTGAAATATCCATTTTGTAAGCCAAATAATACTGTGATTGAACATAAAAAAGAAAATGAAATGAAAAAATAAAAAAAAAAGTGCCTGAAATGAGGCTTATACCCCCTTAAACTGGATAGTGCTTATTAGGGAAAAAAAGGTGGTAAAATATAATACTTTTCTTCTCCAAAATAAAGAAATCATTTAGTCGTTGTTTAAAATCCCAAGCGTAAGGTACCAGCAGTTAGCGTAATGGCTATGTCGCTGGACTCCCACGTAGTCGACTGCAGTGCGTGTCCTGGACCCGGTGGCTTAAAACTCACGCCAGGCGCATGTGCGTGCGTGCCCAAGATCCCGAGAGGAGAATGGAGGAGAATGCAGGAGAAGGGATTGTGGAGTGGCCATCCCCCCTGGGGGGTGATTTCTTGCTTTCTGTCTCTCTGTCACTCTCTGTCTGTCTGGCGAGCACACGCACCCTATAGCAAAAATCTCTCAAAAAAAAAAAAAAATCCCAAGCCTACATTGTACTTTACATTCAGTTAAAGTAGAGAATCAGTAGAGGAGAAAAAAGGAGAAAAAAAGTTATATGAAGTAGTGATGTGTAGGAAGGTTTTTGTTTTGATTGTTCTTCCTAAAGAGAGTATAATGTATTCAACTAAACACTGAGAAATATCTGGGGTGAGAAAAATGAGTCAAACAGGTAAAGGTGCCAGATCTCCTGTGGCTGACTGCAGTTTGCGTCTCAGATCTGGTGACTTGGGAAATACTCCAGAAACATGCATACACCAGCTCCAAATCCTGACAGTACGGAGAAGTGGAGGAAAAGGGATGTGGCATGACAGCCCCACTGAGAGGTGCTTCCTCCCTTTCTCTCTGTCTCACTCTCTTTGATAACATATTCTTCTTGGTAGTTTTCCTGATAAGGACACACACCCCCTGGCAAAATTTACAAAGAAAGAAAGCTTAAGAAAGCTATACGCTGCAGAAAAATGTCTGACCATGTTTTGAAAGGACATAAATGAATAGCCAATGAGCAGAGCAAGATGAGATAGGGCAGCAATAGAACTATGGAAGAAAAATATTTGTAAGCACTATGAGTAACCACAGATACTATATGTCTGATTTGTAACTTTTAATGAAATACTGTATTAAGTTAAGGCAACTTTTATAAAGTATTATAAGTTAGTTGAGATCTTGAATTGCTTTTAGAAATAATTCACAGAGTAAATTTCACATTGGAATTGATAAAAAATTATAGGGATATAAGATTTCTTTGCCTTTTTAAAATAAAACTTCTTTAAAAGAGTTGCCTTTTAATATAAAGTTGGATAAAAGGTTATTACTTTTTGAGGATTAGTGATAATAGAAGAAAAGCCTAGAATAAGCATTAATGTGAACATAAAATATCAAATACACAGCTTAAAGAATATTAAAATTGACCCAAATCAAAATAATGTTAATATCTCACAAAGACACTTACCATAAAATGCAGGAACATTTATGTTGAAGAAAACAAAATGTAAGGGTTTAATTTTAATAAGAAGCTTAAGGAAAAAAAAAGATACAATTTTTGCTAAAATTGTATGTTAAGACCAAGAAGAATACAATTTTGAGTATCTCTAGTTCACAGATTAACAGATAGTAAGAAAAATATAAAAAATGTTCCTTTCTAGAAAATTATGAGAGTTAATATAATACGCCAAGAGTTAAGACATGTAAAAAAGCATTTCATTCTATTTTCCAAGTCAAGTGTATACATTTGAAATGAAAGAGTTCTTGTAAAGACACTTTATTATTATTTTTTTATCTGTCTTCCACTTTAGACTCTTGTATTTGATGATTTAGGAACATGTGGAGTATTCTTTAGTATTACATCTGAAAGACAGGAGTTGATGTTCATTTTTAAATATACTCCACAACCGTGTTGAGAATATTCGCTATCAAAGATACAGAAATATGTGTACACATTTGGTGGGGATTTACTAAGCTGTATTTCTTACAGCTTCAGAGAACCAACCAGGTAAATATCACATTATGGCTTCTTTCTCTCTAGTTAGTTAATTCTCTCTCTCTCTGTCTCTCTGAAACAAAGGCTAAAGCCAACTAGGTATCATAAGAAAATGAAAACTAAGAAATGACAGTTATAACATTATTTAAAAGTTATTTTTAAATATGGTATCTCTTTCTCTCATACACACACACACACACCACCCTTATATATACCACATACCATTAATTAAAGAAGGAATTAGAAGCATTTTTGATTAACTGCATATTTTGGTCAACCAACTAAAAATATATATTAACTAACTAATATCATTTAATCCTTAGGGATCCAGTCATGTCTTGGGGTAAATATTCTGATTACCAACTCACATTATAAGATACAAATATATGTAAGAAAGCATCTTCACTGGTTTTTGACTACAATATATGCCCCAAGACGTTTAGTGTGTTTAATTATCTGCTTCCTTTTATAAGGTCTAGTATTGACTCACTTCATTGTTGTTGATTTCAATCTAAAAGTCAATAATGTGGGGACTTGATGAATACTGTTCTTCCAGGAAGTTGCCTTTAATTGCAGGAAGATTTACTACACAACAGACATTATTCAATATCTTATTTATCAGGCAGAAAGAGTTAAATACTATTCTATGTAATTTTTAACTGAGCTCAAACCTAAATCTATAATCATTTTCCCACTACTATTACTTATTGTCAAACAACATCTTTTGGTCTTTAAAAATTCAACATTATTTTTGTGTGTATGTTGAAAAATAGTAGCTATACAGGAATATTTTAGATTCAGAAATTTGGGATTAATGATTAGAACTTAAATTTTGCAGGCCCAGCAGGTGATGTGGTGGTTAAGGTGCTGGATTCCCACATGACCGACTGTGGTTCAAGTCCCAGACATGGTGGCTTGCTTTCTAATTTTTTTTTCTCTCTCTCTGGTGAGCATACATGTCCTATAAAATGTTAAAATAATAATAAATAAGATTAAATAATTCTTTTTAAAAACTTCAATTTTGCAGGTCTCTTCATATTTAGATCCTAGTCCCAGAGAATTGATTTTTTTTTTAACTGTATTCATTTATTTATTTTTAACTTGACCAGAGAGGGACAGCATGAGGGGGGAGGGGAGTGAGAAAGCAAGCTGCCATGTTCAGGACTCGAACCACAGTTGACCATGTGGAAGTCCAATGCCTTTAGCCACCATGCCACTTGCCAGCTCCGAGAAAGAATTTTTTTTTTTTTTAAGAGAGGTTTTCGCTATAGGGCGCGTATTCTCTCCAGACAGAGAGAGACATAGAGACAGAAAGCGAGAAATCACCCCCCAGGGGGGATGGTCACGCCACAATCCCTTCTCCTCCATTCTCCTATTGGGATCCTGGGCACGCACGCACACGCGCCCAACGTGAGTTTTAAGCCACCGGGTCCAGGACGTGAACCACGGTCGACTACATGGGAGTCCAGCGACATAGCCATTACGCTAACTGCTGGTTCCCCCGAGAAAGGATTTTTATGGAAGGAATTCATTCCAAGAGGCTCTTATGGGGAAAAGAGAAGAACAAAAGTCATTTATCACCAGTAATCTTACTATGGAAAATGGGGAATTCAATGAAAGTAGTAAGAGAATAGTTTCTGACAGTTTTCTGACTTTTGTGAGTTTTCATAAATTATATTTGCAGTTTTACTGAATAAAGCTGGAACCCTAAAAGATTATATTTACAGACTCTCACTGCTGCAGACTCAATTTAATTGATTAATGAATGGAACCCTAAAAACTCAAAAACTTTCTTCAAATATTTTCCCTGTCTTTTTAACCTCATGAATGGCATCAACATTTGCCCAAAGTATAAGCCTCCAGCTGAATGTCAGCCTAAATTTTCCATCTCTGTGGCTCCAATAGCTCACAAAGTACAAAGTCTTTTATGTCTTATTTTTTTAAATGATATCTTTATTGAGATCATTGCAGATGCACAGGACAGTTAAAAAATAATACAGTGACCTCTTTACCCAGTTGCTCCCAATGGAGCAAGTTATTAAATTTACAAATATATAGCATAATAACACAATCAGGATGTTAACTGAAATTGATACAATTCCTGTATTCTGCTTGCTTCCTTTTATTTAGGTTCATTTGTGTGTGTGTGTGTGTGTGTGTGTGTGTGTGTGTGTGTATTTATTTAGGTCTATACAATTGAAAAATTATAATGATGTATATGTATGGGGTACAATGTCATATTTTCATCCACGGATGCTTTATAGAAAGATCAAGCCAATTACTACATCCACCAACTCACAACGATTTGTCATTCTTTTTTTTGTGTGTGAGGTTTTTGCTATAGGGCATGTGCGCTCACCTGAAAGACAGAGAGAGACAGAGACAGAAAGAGAGAAGTCACCCCCCAGGTGGATGGCCACACTGCAATCCCTTCTCCTCCATCCTCTTCTCAGGATCTTGGGCATGCATGCACATGCTCCCAGCATGAGTTTAAGCCACTGGGCCCGGGACTCGAATACATGGGAGTCTTGCTACGTAACCATTACGCCAACTGCTGGTCCCCAATTTGTCATTCTTTGTGGTATCACCTTCAATATCTATTGGAGCAATTTTAAAATATACACTATATTATTTTTACTTGTTGTCACCATGCAGTTCAATAGATCAATAAAACTTGTGCCTCCAGTCTAACCAAGACTTTTTACCCTTTGATCAAAACTTGCCCTTCCTGGGACCAGCAG
>NW_006159884.1:1588866-1609454 GCF_000334495.1 Tupaia belangeri chinensis | reverse complement strand
TGCATGTGCCCTATAGCGAAAACTTCTCCCCTGACAAAAAGACCAAACAAACAAACAAAGAAACACTTGCCCTTCTTCATTCTGTATCTTTTTCCCTGGTAACCTCTACTTTCTGTAAGACTAACATGTTTAGATTCCACATAAAAGGGCAATAATACAGTTTTTGTCTTTCTGTGCTTGACTTATTTCAACCTAAAATAATGTTCCCCATTTCCATCCATATCATAACAAATGACAGAATTTCCTTTTTAAGGCTGTATAGAAATCTAGTATATATGTACACTATATTTTCTTTATGCATTCATTCCATTGGTGGATATTTATTGGAAAGAATGTGAAGAAAAGGAAACTTTTGTACACTGTTGGTAAGAATATAAACTGATACAGCATTTTGGAAAATAGTATGGAGGTTTCTAAAAAAGCTAAAACTAAAATTCCATATGATCCAGCAATCTTGCTTTTGGGTATATGTCTAAAGAAAATGAAGTCAGTATATTCAAGAGATATCTGTACTCTTGTGTTCTCATCAGCATTATTCGTATTAGCCAAGGTATGGGAGCACCTTGTGAGTCTATGTAACTTTGTCACATAACTTCATATATTCATCCCCACAACACATGTATCCCTTCTCCAACCTTTCATCTCCTGTCCTGAAATAACTAACTTGAAACCACTCCTGGGACATCTACTCCCTCCAATTTACTTTTTACAGTGCATTTATAAAATGCAAACCCAATAATGCAACTTCTCTAGGAAACTACAAACTAAGCAGATTCCCTAAGCCCCTGACTTACTTTGAATTTACATAGTGAAAAAAAAAATCTGCACATTACTAAAATAAAAAGTTTGAACAAAAAGTTACAGGTATAGCATAGCAATCACACAGATAAGAAATTAAATATTTTAAATTGCTTATTATTTTAAAATGTTCTTTGGTGACAACTAAGAACCCTATCCATGGACTTGTTGGCCTCTGTCATTTCTCAACTGCAAATTTATAAGACTCTACTGGATTGTTGGAAAACTCATGACACATTTTTGCATATAAAAACAGAGAAAAGTATGTCATGACGTTTCTGATGACCAAATAATATGCCTAACTTATCCTTAAATCTGGAAATAGTCAATCAAAGAGCCTCTGAGATCTTGTTTATCAGTTTTAAATCACTATAGTCACAGCCTGGCATCCAAACTATGAAATCCAAAGATGAAGAACTGCAAAAATAAAAACTACTGCTACTAAAAATGAATTTCTTGAATATATTGTTATAATTACTCATTTATTTTACAGACAGCTATACATTGCTTTTAATGATTTATATGTTGACTATTATTACACAACACATTCTATAACAGAACATGTTAAATTGCTTTAAATAATTTGCCTTATGGCTTCTAGAAATGTGTTGACTCCTCTCCTTTTTCTGCTCAAGATAAGTGTCCTCCTAAGAGTTAAGCATGTAACTTACTAGAATTTATCCAAACTATTTCCTACCCAAGGTGCATGTATAGCATTTCATACCAAGAAAGATTTCTAAGTCATTTGAATGAATATGCCATCTCATGTTTATTTTTCTATATACAGATTAAAATAGATGCCATATTCTACTTTAATGCTCATGTATGTGAATATATATCTCAATCTGTTAAAAGGGCAATAAAGCCTCTTTCGAACCCTTTCTCTCTCCTCTCACATGATAGCTTATGACTGTATGGTGGCTGTCAAGCATGGCAACTAGATATTACCTTGGATATTATTCATCACATTAGATTTAGTCATATTGGGATCAGAAGTTGGTATAATGGCTATGTCGTTGGTGGTGGACCGTAGTTCAAGTCCCAGAACTGATAGCTTAAACTCACACTAGGCGCGTGTATGTGCATGCCCAAGATGCTGAGAGAATGGAGGAGGAGGCGAGGCCATTCCCTCTTGGGAGTGATTTCTCACTTTCTGTCTGTCTCTGTTTTTCTAGCAAGCGCACGTGCCCTATAGCAAAAAAGAAAAAAACAAACAAACAGAAAAAATACCTCTCCCCCCTGAAAAAGGAATATTTAGCCATAAAACATACCTATCTTTAAAACTGGTACAAATTTCCAGTTAAAACATTTGTGTCTGACAGAGGCTGATCTCCTTAAACTAGTGTAATAATTAGTCTTATGTGTTAACTTAGCCAGGTATAGTAACCAGTTATTTAAATAAACATTATCTAGATGTTGCTATACATTATTTTGTAGATGCAGTGAACTACACAGTAGGTTAATTTTAAGGTTAGCTTTGATAATCTGAGTCTCAGCCAATCAGATGAAAGTCTTAAGGTTAATTTTAAGGTTAGCTTTGATAATCTGAATGAGTCTCAGCCAATCAGATGAAAGTCTTAGAAACAAAAACTGTTTCCTGCAGCTGAAAATATTTAGCATCTGGCCAGCTTCATGATCTGCTGTTTGAAGCAGCAAATTTCACATGGCCAACTGTGCAGTTCAAGTCCTGGGCCAGCAGCTTGAGAAACATGAAGGGTGTGTATGTGTGTTTCCCAAATTCTGAAAGGAGTGAGAGAGGAGAAGGATGGTAAAGCAAGCATCCCCCATAAGGGGTGTTTCTCCTCTCCTTCTCTGTCTCTCTCTCTTGTTCCTATCATCCTTTAACAAAAAGGAAAAAGAAAATAGAATTTTATTTCAACTCATGCCTGAGTTTTCACCCTGAAAGTCTGCCTACCATGACTTGTCAGTCCCACAATTCTATAAGTCAATTCTTTAAAAGAATCTCTCTCCTATTTGGGGTTGATGTTAGTCTCCCACATGGCTGACCATGCTTCAAGTGCTAGGTTGGATAGCTTGTTTTCTCACTTTCTCTCTCATGAGTGTACATTCCCTGTAGCAAGTTGAAGAATAAAGATAAATAAAATTAAATAAATAATTCTTAAAATAAAACTCTCCTCTCTCTCTCACTACTTATCAGAGTTTTCTGTAGATAAAATATTAATTTGATATATATCATATAGCTATATATATATATATAAGTGAAATACATTTAGGTTATTATATAATAGATATTATTTGTATATATGAAATAAATAATCATACATATAAATGAATTCAAATAAAGAGTCTTTAAGAAATTTATGGAAAATATTGTATAATATAAAACATTGATACATACAGGATATGTATAATGCATATCATATAAACACAGAAGAGGTCTTTACAAAGTTCATTGAAAATATGTATTATGGAAAAAACTAAACATAGATTTCAAGATGTTTTTTACACCGAAACAACTTTTGTTTAGAGAGAGATTTTTGCTATAGGGGATGTGCGCTTGCTGGAGAGACAGAGAGACAGACAGAGAGAAAATGAGAAATCACCCCCTCGACGGGGATGGCTACAGCACAATCCCTTCTTCATTCACCTCTCAGGATTTGGGGCATGTATACACATGTGTGTGTGTGTGTGTGTGTGTGTGTGTGTGTGAATGTGTAAAATGAATTATCTCTCTGGATAACCCTAATTGGTATTATTAGTGAATTATTTATATTGATATAATAGCATATTAAAAGCACTCTAATTTTTTTAGAGGTTTTTGCCTTAGGGCACATATACTTGCTGAAGAGAGAGACAGAGAGAGAGAGAGAGAGGAACACAGTGAGAGAAAGTGAGAAAAACCCCAAGGAGGATGGCCATGCCACAATCCCTTCTCCTTCAAGGATCTTGGGCACACATGCACAAGCACCCAGCATGATTTTCAAGTCAAGGAGAAGGGATTGTGGCATGGCCATCCTGGCTGGGGGGTGATTTCTCACTTTCTGTCTCTCTGTCTCTTTCTGTCTTTCTGGTGAGCACATGCACCCTATAGCAAAAACCTCTCCAAAAAAAGAAAAAAATAGAACCACAGTCAGTCACGTTGGAGTCCAGCAATGTAACTACATCACTTACTGGTCCCAATTCTAATTGTTTTAATAGACAGTGGGGATTTTTTCCTCAAGATCCATTTAGCCTTCCTTCATTTGAAAGTATTTAATAAACTTGGCTGATCAGTTGGAAATTAATCACCCTTGGTTCCAGTGTTAGGCTTAGATTGGTCCAAACTGATCATAATTCCAGCATGCCCATCACCATGCACTCTCTCATGAGTAGAGATGGGACTGGCTTGCCTCACTTTAACATGCCTATTTTCCAGTAATTCAGTTTCATAGTAAAGCATAGCCAGGATCTCATGACTTGCTCAACCCTAGCAGTGACATTTCAGTAATGTCACTAAGCATCTTAACCCCCAGTACATAGGCTCTTTCAGTCCTTGCTGCCCGTTACTCATCAGCAATACCATGCCATTATTTCATTTGATAGTTTTCTGTCTTTCACATGAAACGTAATCACCATGATGTTTACTCCCATTTTGCTAGTGTACAGAATGATGCCTGCTATACAGAATCATTTGCTTGATGAATGAAAGATCTGCAACTGGAAACACCTTCAAGTCATCACATTTCCTCCCCAACTCAAATTTTCAAAGGCTCCACAGAGGATTTAATCCTAACTTCAGAGTAATTCAGTCATCTTAACTGAAGTTTCTTTATTCACATCTTTGACAGTTTCTTTTCATTTTCTCTTCTTTCACATTTCTTATAGAAAACAGTTACATAAGCAACTCCAAAAGAAGATGCTCATGACTTCTTTCCTATAGTTGATGCTAAAAATAAGTTTTGCTTTGGAAGTATTTACATGAAAAATGTGACACTTTGCTAGAGAATTTACAAGTATGATCTGGTACAGAAATTGACCATTTTACCACCAAACCAAGTGTTATAAAATCCAAGTTGTGAAATCACACCATCTGGATATAACTGTACATTTATATTAATTTCATCCAGGGCATAAATGTGCTCTTTTTTCCTTTCCTGCCTAGATGTACAGCTGTTCACTGGCACAGGAAACCACCTCATCTCTTGCTAGCCACCTGCCTTTTCCATTTCATGTCTCCGTCAGACCCTCCCTCAACTTGCTGGAGGTAGATTTTTTTAACGTGGCATTGAAAATTATGAGCACGACTCCATTTAATAACTCTCGCAGCCTGATGAGAAATGCGGTCATCTATCTTCAGTTACAAGACTACAATTATAGATGGTGTTTATACCTCAGCAACTTAATCAAAAAGCTGTAGGGTAGGATGAGTGCCACTGATAAGAACTGTCTTCTTCAGTCATCATATTGCACTCAGCTACAATCAGTCAGGAAAGAATATGTTCTGAAAGGCCGAGGCTGCAGTTCCATGGAAGCATCAGTATCTAGTTACTATAAAGTTTTGGGGATTTATGTAGCTCTGGTAATTCAGGAAAATTATAAAAATAAAGGCTAATCTTATTTCCTTTTACCTTGGACTAAGTTTTTTTTTTTTTTTTTTTTTTTTTTTGGAGAGATTTTCACTGTAGGGCGCGTGCGCTCACCAGACAGACAGAGAGAGACATAGAGACAGAAAGTGAGAAATCACCCCCCAGGGGGGATGGTCACGCCGCAATCCCTTCTCCTCCATTCTCCTCTCGGGATCTTGGGCACGCACACACACGCGCCCGGCATGAGTTTTTTAAGCCACCGGGTCCGGGACACGAACCGCGGTCAACTACGTGGGAGTCCAGCGACATAGCCATTACGCTCACTGCTGGTTCCTTACCTTGGACTAAGTTTTGAAAATAACATACAATAGGATCTTTTGAAATATCATAGACTTTGACAGGTGTAATACAAAGCGGCTTCAAAAAGTTAATGGAAAGTGGAATGAGAGTATGTTTATTTTGGTATAAAAATTTTAAAATCCATTCATACTTTAATACACATACCCCTTGAACTTTTTGGAGACTTCTTATCTACTAAAATAATGAAAATAATACCCAAATTTCTTGGAGAAAACAAGAAAAAATTAGAAGGTTTTTTTCTTTTTTTTTTTCTTAACATTTTTGCCATGGAGCATGTGTGCTCAAGGGAGAGAGACAGAGGGAAAGTGGGTATGGCCCTGCCACAATCCTTTCTCTTGCATTCTCCTCTCAGGATTTGGAGCATGCACACACATACTATAACACATAACATAGCTAATAGCACTAATAATTGAAATCACTTGTGTCAATATGATTTTATTACTTGCAACAGAAAAGTTTTGCTTAGGTAAAGTAAGACTGTAAAACAATAAATACCTTTACTCTTTGCTTTCGGCAATTCCTGCAGATCCATCTAGCAAAGATAAAATTCTGCCCACCTGAGTAAACAGTTCAATTATCATAAACAATTTACTTATTAAAATTCTCTGTTCAAGACTTTGCTTTGTCATGTTCCTTAATTCTACAGTGGCATCAACATTTCGATGTCAGTCAATTACCTGCCTCAAAAATTCCGCTTTCAATCACCCAAATCCTGACCCCAAACTTTGCAAATATTCATTTTGACCTCTGCTTTTCAGGTACAGTTAGTGCCCAACTGGTGGTGGTCTCCCTAATAGCAATAATCTCTAACACATTTAGCTTAGCTTTATTAGCAAGTTGTCTGATAGTATATTGAGAAGTTCGACAGAGTTTAAGTAACATTATCAATTGTTTATAAAATAAGGAATATATGCTCAGAGATGTGCATATGTAAACCAATTATCTCAAAAAATTACCAATTTTATACCCCACTTCAAAGCATGTCAGTCTTAAAAAAAACACCAAAATATATTTGCATTTTAGAGTATTAATTACCAGTCATTTCGGAAAGTGTACATTTAGACAATTTTGACAAGTATCTTTGTTAGTCCCTGAGTGAACTGTATAGGCATAGTCTATGTCTTCATTGAGTTTAGAGGTTGGTGAAATGACAGGTTTTATAAAGAGAAACAAACAAATGTATACACAGGACAAAATTTATCAGTGCCATGACAACCAATCCAAAACAAAATAGGAACGAGAACAGTTGGAAGATTATTTTAGACTATGGGACCCAAGGAAGAATTTCCTAAGGAAACAAAATTTAAGATTTAAAGACTAACTTAGTCAGCCTCTTCAAGGATGACAGAAAGAGTATTACAGAGAATGAAGCAACATGGGTCCTGACATTTCATAAATAAACCAACAAATAGCAATAATAACAAACCTTGACATATTTTAGGAACCAAAAAAGACCAATGTATCCAGGCATAAAACATAAGTAGAACAGAAGCAAGAGATGGATTAGCATGGTAAAGAATTTGAATTTCATTTTATAATGGCAAAATTTTGGTCATGTTTATAGAAGTTTTAAATGATCTTATTTATGTTTTCAATTGCATAAGTCTAGTTATTATGTGGAAAACATGAATATCAGAAGGTCAGGAATGCATTTGGGGTATTGGTCAGTAAAGAGGCTTCTGAAATTGTCCTGGGGAGGTAGGATGGCAGCCTTGCTTGCAACAGTGACCATATAACCAAAGTAAAGATAGAGCATTGACTCCCAATGCGGTAATTGTTAAAACCAGAACAGCATTGTCATAGGTCAGACAAACTCAAGAACTCAGAATGGTAGGGAATTTTCCCACATATCCTGATGATCAACTGAGTAAAGAGATGCATGGAAATATATATTTCTCATCAAATTACTGCCAAGACAGCCCAACTGAAACTGGAATTGGGGGCATCTGATAGCTTCTCTTTGATAATATAAAATTGTTTTCTTTCATCTATTCTCTAGAAACCCCTGAGCATCACAGTTGTATGCCAGGCCTGCTAATTTACATCTAAGATGGAAACAGTGAGTTTCCAGGGCTATCAATTTCCATTGTCTTCCTAATTTGAAAAGTTGTGGTAATATGAAACTACAGATTCAGCTAAAAAAATTCAGGTCAACTTTAAAAATTTACGTAATCTATCTTTAGGAAAAAATAAGAGTTTCTTTTATATAAGAGCCATTAGAACTTTTACACAGAAGTTAATTAATACTGATTAAAGAAATATGCTCCAGCCTAAAGTTCAGCATCCCCCAAACTTTTACCCAAAACAGACCTTTGCTAATTGGGAGGAAAAATAATATGCCCAGCAGGGAACAGAGAAAACTTGTCAAAGCTTCCAGGGAATAAATATGTAAGGGGGACTGTTCCCTAAACATGACTTGGTACTGGGAAAAATGCATAAATCCAGTAATGATTAGGAAGAGTCCATGCAACAACTATAAGCCAAATGGAATAAAAATTCATGAAACATATTTAATACTGAACTTTAACAAAAATGCAGGGGAAAAGAATACTAAACAGGAAAACGCTAACTATTCAGACAAGGCATGACATTTATTTACTAATTAGTTTTTGAAACCTGTATTAACCTTTCTGTGTTCCAGTTAATTTGTGAGTTGTAGTCTTATATCCTAAAATTACAAGAAAGATCACAATTGAATTATACTCTATGCCTTGTCTAGCACTTGAAGAGCCCCCAAATCATTGCAAATTAAATGACAGGTAACTCAGTCAATATTTCATTTACTGCTTTGCAGCTGTTGAAAGAGCTGCTCTTGTGAGCTGATATGCTGGAAATAGGAGTTAAATTCACCTCTTCTTGAACATTTAGAAATAAGTCTGGTTCGGAAAAAATTCCTCACTAAGAAAATACTCATAACACATAGAACATATATGTGGTTTTTAAATCCGTTCTTCCATGTTGCTGACATATGAAGATGTCTTCAAAATGTTTGTGGTAAATGCATATTATTCAAAAAACTTTTTATGAACTTCGATTTTTTTGCACCAAAATATACTCAGACATTTATGCCATTTTTCTGCAAACTTTATGAAATATGCTTGTGTAGTACATAATACACAGTGCACATGGAAATTAAAAAGCATTATATGTACTTTTCATACAATTTATCCCACTTGCTTTACCTAATATGAGTATTAAAAGCCCTTAGCTTCATCATTACTCTCCATATGTTTTACAAGGGGAGAAAACTGTAGAATATTACTATTTAGCAGGCTGATGAGATGGATTTAAGCCAATAATAGCAGTAGCTTTTGAATTATGACTTGTCTGGGAGTCTGGGAGAGCAGTCATCATCTAATAGTGCAAAGTAAATATTCTGACTTCTTTTCTTGCATGATGGCTAAAGAAAAAAAAAATTGAGCTTTAGATAAATTGGACAGAAGACAGAGCCATCATATGGAATCCCAAGCCTTGTGTGCCTAGAGAAGAATGTTAAAATCATAATGATGCAAGATGAAAATAGAACATTAAACTTAAATATGATTATAGAAAACATTTTTAAAAGGGATAAAAGTAAACCCAAATAATTTATTTAAAAATAATTTATTTTTGTTGTCAAAGGGCACAGATGCTCACCAGAGAGAGACAGAAAGAAAAAGAAAGCGAGCACATTCTAGTAAGAGGTGTTTATGCCACAATCCTTTTTCCTCCATTTCTCAACTCTGTAAGGGTCTGAGGCATGTTTACACATGTTTCTGGTGTGTTTTTCAAGCCACCTAAGCGCCAGGGATTGGAACTGCGGTTGGCTGTGTGAATGTGACTCCTTATAAACAGTGCTAATCCCTGTACTAGGGGGCCAGGCCAAATGCTCTGTTTTTTTAAATGAATTATTTTTTCCATAAGAGGGAGAGGTAGGGGGACACCCCCAACAGTGCCTTCATGCTGTTACTCACCTCTAGTCTCAGCTATTTTAGATGACGGGCATACATGATGTGAATCCAGAACTTTTCCATGTGGTCCAGTTGTGTTACAGCTGCACCAACCTGGCCCCAAATGGATTCACTTTTGAATGACTAATGATCATCTTTTTTAACAAAATGAGGATTATAGGATAGTTTTTCCAAAGAACATTTACTGTGTGTGGATTTCATCAACAGTTGACAATAATCATCTATCACAAAGATGTTATAATCATTCATCCATTCATTTAATAGATACATATGAAATTTCTACAATATGCTAGAAAAATTATTTCACATAAAAAGCATGGCAGTGACTGAAACAGATGCTGGGCCTTTCTCTCAAGGGACGTATGCCTCTGTTCATTTCATACTCAATCCACATATTTGGAGTCTCAAAAATGTGTATATCAAATGTGAAACAAACCTAAGTGTCCAAAATCTGATGACTGGGTTGAAAAAGCAATGGCATATACATAAAATGGAATACTACTCAGCTACAAAAACAAAGAAAAAAGAAAGAAAGAAAAGGAATCCTATCATTTGATTAAAAGTGGATGCATTTAGAGGATTTAATGTTGAGCAAAATGAGCTAGACTTTGAACGATATACACTGTATATCCCCACTCAATTTCCACCAAATACAAGCACTCTATGGCAGAAATTGAAAAATATGAAGATACGATACTAGGGAGGATTAGTGTAGATACCAGAGACTATAAGGGAGGGCAGTGGGTGGTAGAGAGTGGGTATGAGTTGTAAAGGGAAGTAACATTTAACAGAAAAAAAAAATGTAAACTTTTCTGCTGTAAAAATATATATGTAGTATATATCATGATGGGCACTTTATGTAAAATGTGAAATTAATCTGAAATGCTTTTAACTATACATGTCAATATTGTTATTGTTTAGTAAAGGAAAAATGTGAAGTTTAAAATATAAATGTGAGAAATATTTAAGTTTCAAAAATATTTCATCATTATTTAAAAATATTTCATTAATGAATTGAGTTTTTACATTTCAAATCGGTAAATTAAAAATGAAGAGCTTTTTAAGAAAATATTTTATGAGTTTCATAATTTATACATCATGTTTAATTTCATTGTTGAATTTGTAAATAAATTTAGAAATATACACAAATCAATTTTGTAAAAACAGAATCGAATTTATGTTAACAAATTAAAAAGATGATGTTAGATGATGTTAACGAAACATAAAAGGCATAAAATTTGATGTTTCAAAGTATGCAAATCTATTAAATGATGTTGTCTAAGTAGTTCTTTTTACTCATATTTGCATTATTTTTATAGCATTTTGGAATTAGAGGGGACCTTAGGTTATTCTAGTCTAATTTATCCATAATTCCATAATTTGTTTATAGCCATGTTTTTAAATTTTTTTCTCAGTGCAATGTCTAACTTTCTAGGCTCCCAATGGCCAGTACAATGTTTCTTCTAATATATTTTGCTTTTCTGAGTTAATTAGGCTAAGATATAAGATGCTTATAAACAGCTCCTAAAGAATATGGTAGCAAAATACAACTCTGTGTTTCTCTCATCTAAAACTCTGGAATTTCTCTAGCTGCTAATATAGCTGCAGAATTACCAGGAATCTAGCACCTTTCCTTTTACTCCTCTGCCATCCCCATAAGTGATTTCTACCTTATAACCAAAGACAAGTACTTCAGCTTAAGCCCTCTATACTCATTGTAGGCAACAGAAAGTAGGTTAAAAAGATGGAGAATGTCTGTTCCTTCCCTCAAATCATGTAACATGGAAAAGGCACACAGCACGTCCCTGGGGTCAGATCCTGTCACATGGTCATATCTAGTTTCAGTTATAATTCCTCTTATGAAGACAAAAGAAGTGATACCAGGACAAGTATTTCACTATATCTTCTGAGCAGTCTCTCAAGTTCTATTCCTGGCTTTACCTCTTTCTAGTTGTGTAAATTTATTTTCCCTGCACTTCAGTTGCTATCTTCCTAAAATAGAAAAAATAATAACACTTATTTCACAGGTTTGTTATGTGGAGTTGTAAGCAACCCCGCATTATAATTAAAACTTAGAACACTTGTAATCTGCTAACTTTCTCTCTGCCTCTAAGTGGTTTAGTAATAACTTGCCATTTTTTGTCTTCCTTTGTTCCCCCTGAGGCCTTGGTCGGTAACCGTTCACCCATGCAAGGAAGCAGCTTGAGACAAAGGTGACCATATCTAGAATGACCATTTTCGTTTCTCTACAGGAAAAAAAAGTCAACTGACCCTACGATTTTTATGAGCTTGTCTTACAAAACACAGCAGAAACAAAGACCATGACTACCCAGAATTTGTAGCTGAAACTTTTCCCAGGAACATAGACTGTGGAATTTAGAATAAAAAGCCGTGTCTTTGGGCAGCTAGCAAGATGGATTTGAGACTTCTCTTTGCCCCATCTTCACAGCTGCCTCCTGCTTTGAATAAAGGCCTTATTCTTCCCAAACTCTGATGCTGTAGCTATTGCTTCTGCTAGTCTTGGACCTCAAACTTGAATTTAGAAACAATCATGTTCATTTTCAGAATCGGTAAGATACAATGGAAAATGCTTTTAAAAACTGCCTGGCATGGTAAACACATAATTATCAGCTATTAACTGTTATATGCTGATAATTGAGTCAAACTTGTCCCAAGCCCTTACCTCAAGATTGCTTTCCTACCTTTTTAATAGACGAGAACTATACTGTGTGGATAGACACAAAATGTTGGTCCTTATTCATCTATTTAACTGGAAAAGGTAATGATATTTGTTCTCTAAATTATCCCAAATAATCACAAAACACAAAGGCAGATGTAATCTTCATAATTTGGCTGCAGGGAGGTAAACAGAGGAAGTGGTCAACTGCACTGTTCTCCCCAACAAGGCATCCTGAGCGCAGCCTCTGCTGATGGTTCCCCCTGGTTTTCCTGAGCTCCTATGCTTTTCATCTTGTTCAGTTCCTAATGCTCTAAATGTGGGCCTCTCCCAGAGGAATCCTTGCTATTTCACAATCCTTTGGCTACTCCTGCATTTTTCCTTTAGCTTCTCTCTCTCTATATATATATAATTTATACACACACGCACACATACATATATATATACACATACATGTGTGTGTATTATCTATCTATAAATAATTTTATCTGAAGTGATTGTGAAAGATGTTTCTTGTTTTCCCTTTCCTTATAGTTTACTAAAATGACACAATACCACCTGACCTAATTGCCAGTCCCCTCTATACCCCACATTCCTGGAGGGAGTTGGGTCATGATTGTGAGGGACATGGTGCATCCTCAGCAGAATAGACAGAAAAATGCAAGACTTGACAGTCCGGAAGGAGCTGGAAGCTGCGGTGCTGAGTTCAGTGTACCAGAAGGGACACATACTGGGCTAAGGGACAGAAGAGAATACTGAAGTCAGTTCTGCCATCTGGCATCAGAAATCCTAGTGAAAAGGTTAATCAAGTGACTCAAGAGTTAAGTGGAGGGACTAGCAGTTAGCATAATGGCTAGGTCGCTGGACTCCCACGTAGTTGACCGTGGTTCGTGTCCTGGACCCGGTGGCTTAAAACTCACACTGGGCGCGTGTGCATACGTGCCCAAGATCCCGAGAGAAGAATGGAGGAGAAGGGATTGCGGCGTGACCATCCCCCCTGGGGGGTGATTTCTCGCTTTTTGTCTCTCTGTCACTCTCTGTCTATCTGATGAGCACATGTGCCCTATAACAAAAACCTCTCCAAAAAAAAAAAAGAGTTAAGTGGAAATGAGGCGAATGAGAAGACCCTAGGAACTGCATTTCATTTGTGTTTCAGGGGCCTGCTGTGTTTGCAGATTGAAAGATTTCATAAAGGCCTAAGAACAGCAGACTTCTCATGCAACAACTTAATTGCATCTTTAAAAATATCATTTCTTAAGCTGGACTCCACAGAAGCAGAAATTGATTTGGGGAAATGCTCTCAGGAGAAGGATTGAAGGACACAGAAAAGGCAGGATACAGGAGTAGAAGCTAAACCAAACGATAGCCTTCAGCTGTAGACTAGCTTCTCTCTGGTTCCACCAGAAACCTCTGAAGCCTAAACTTATCATGAAATCAAGGAGGCTCACCGTTTATGTCTAATACTATCAATAGAAGGCTATGTCTGAGTCTGTTCCTCTTCAGGAGGGAGAGCTGTCAGTCTCACTGTCACATCTGGCCAATGGGAGTATCTGAAGAAAGTGAATTTAGTCCTCAACGTTTACAGCACCTGAGTGGTGGATGCACAGAGCAATACTACTACATGGCTGCATGGCCGAAGCTTGGCCATTCAAGGACTACGCTATTTTAGAAAGCACCTTCACAATATGATTGCTATATTTGGCAATAACAACATGCATTAACTAAGATCTATTTTCTAACCACTTCATAAGGGAGAAAAAGAAATGTCTTGTAATTTTCAGAACCATTTTGTAGAAAAGAATATTTTTCAGTAACTACTCTGATAATATTTCAGAGTGGTAATCAGTGCTTTTGTTGCTTTCTACTCAACCTACTTTATTTATAATATTTGACAGCTCTAGTATCCCTTAAATAGGATTCTAACCTCTTCTCACTTTGCTTCACATGTGAATATTCAATTATTCACGATTCCACCATGAAAGTTGTCCTAATCCATTGCAGCCAATGATAAAAGATTACACAAAGAAAGACCATTAAATTTTATAGCATCCCGGCAGTAAAATTTTTTTTCTTTGAAATGTATAATCATTTTTTGCCACTATAATTCACATTGAATGAAGCAAAAGTGTATGTAGGAGACACAATTAGCAACAATCTGCAAATGAGATTTTTTATCACACACCATTTGTTTCAGGAATACATTTGAATGTTTTGTGCAGAAACGTATTTTACATCTTCTTCGGGGATTTGGAGGCTAAGGTGTGAACTGGACTCCTCCATACATTTAGTAATATAATTGAACATGAACTTAAAGCAAAAGAAAGTTCTGAATCAAGACATTTGAGCTGTGAAGCTTATTTTTTAAACTCGTAGCACACAAATGCGTAAACTCCATGAGGACAGGAATGTATCTCTATTTTGTTCTTTGCTGTATCTTCCACACGTGAATAGTACCTAGAACAAAGTGCATGTTCAGTGAATGAAAACATGTTTATTGATGGCATTTAATATCATCTTTTGTTTGCTCAACTTGTTAGTCGTTCCTTAATATTTGGTTTTCCTATTCATCTTAGCCTATGTCCTAAAGATGCTGTGAAACCACGGTGTGAGAAAATAGTTACTGAACAACAAAATGAAATTTCCAGAAAGGCTAAGTAATATCTGTGAGTAGAGTAGAGAAATATGCTAGCATCTTAGAATAGCACATTCACAAGAGGTGACCATCTTAATGAAATGTACATTAAATGCTACTGGTAGATCTCTTTCTTAAAAATTTCATAAACCAAAGCTGGTTGGATAAGGAGAGATTTATCCTTTGATGAAAATGTCTTCACACATCTACCACCTTGACAGGGCTATACTCCTTTGCAAGATGGAAGACAGTTACCTACATATTAAAATACCATTTTTACCTAATGAAGAGAAAATACCTTTCTTATTTTACTAAGTCATGACATTTTAGAGTTGGGAAAGATGTTAGAATTATGGAGGCTCTATCAACTCAGTCTATAAAAATTAATACTTATCATTGTATAAGGTTGAATAAGTCCAGAACTGAAATCCCACTTCCTGTCCTGTTATGTCTATTATATGTATCTAATACTGATTTAGATGAAAGGTGCAATAAAAGCAAGAGATTTCCCTGCCCTCAAGAAGTTTCTTTTCCAATGTATTACTCTTTCTACTGAACGGTAACCAATTAACATCTACCTTGTTTTTCATTTCATTGTAGTTGTAGCACTTGAATTATTCTTCTATCACTAAAACATTCATTATTTCCCTTTACTATCAGTCTTGACTATCACTGTCAAATAATTTTCTAATATTTTTCATAAAAATTACCACACAAACTATGTTTTTGTTTATTTGTTATTGTTTTTTAGGTTTCTGCAGTTGAGCCTGTGTGCTTGCCACAAAGAGAAAGAGAAAAGGGAAGTAGGAAATCATCCTCCACACAGGGGATGGCCATGCTGCAGTCCCCTCTGCTACATTCTCCCCTTGAATTTTAGGCAAGTATACACATACTCCGTGTGATTTTTCAAGCCACCAGGTCTGGACTTGAACTACATTTGGCCATTTGGAATTCCAGTGCCTTAACTGTCATGTCATTTGGTCACCCTTTAAGCTATTTTAAAGGCTTCCCTTAAGCTAGCATTTTCTTTGAAGTTACCTCAAATTACCAAACCTTGTCTCTACCATTCCCCTCCAGAAACGATGAGTCCATGTAGAATGGCCTGTGTGCTCTACCGGGTCACACTGTCCTCGCCTGTGTGATCACACTTCTCACCGTGTGCCATGGCTTCCTCCTGCCTGTTTTACGTCCCTCTTTCCTTCAGAGCTCCATTTACACTACTCACAATCAGGATACCTCCTCCGAGAATCTGTAAGCAGACTGCTCTTAGTATTTGCTGCATTTTCAGGACCAGAAGTTAGCGGGATGGCTATGTCGCTGGCCTCCCCTGTAGTCTACCACAGTTCAAGTCCTGGTCCCGAGGGTTAAACTCATGCTGGGCGTGTGTGAGTGCATGTGTGCCCAAGATCCTGAGAGGAGAATGGAGGAGAAAGGATTGTGGCGTGGCCATCCCACCGGGGGTGATTTCTCACTTTCTGTCTCTCTGTCTCTGTCTTTCTGGCAAGAACATGTAACCTATAGCAAAAACCTCTCCAAGGGAAAAATAAAAAAGAATTTGCAGCATTTTCTATCTGGACCACTCATCACTTTTCACAGGATCTAGTTAGCTTCTCATTTGTGGCTGATGACAGTGCAGACATGCACCTTATATAACAATTTGTTATTAGAAGGCTTTAAGTAAATGTCAGAGTTCACACTTTGTTATAAAATGTAATTAATTTAATTTGTGTTCTTGCTCAAGTAGAGATCTTCATGACTCCTCCTAAGAAGTCTTTCTGAATCAGTTGGTATACACCCACTAGCACTCTAATGAAACCACAGACTATGTACTAAAGAACGCGGATGTGACCCAGTCAGGATGACACTGATGCTGGCTTCATCACCACGCAACACCATGTCCATATCTACATGAACAGACCCTGTCAAGTAATTGCTTGTTTGGCCTATACCCAAATAAATTCATCTAGATGATTTCTTTTTAGAAGAAAAAAGTATTGTTTATAGGACTGCACTGTACATTATATAGATATTTATGTATGTACACATGTACACATACATTGTGTGCATCCTATTCTATATGCATACACATATACAATATATGTGTTATGTAACATCACTCTATAAAATTTTCAATTTTTCTGCTAAATGAAATTATTTAGTAGTATCCATTAGAATCAGGACATTGCTATGGTTGACATTTTGATATTGCAGTAATTACTGTTGTCTTCACTTTAAAAATTCACCCATCTATTTCAGTCTATCTTCATAGCTACCATTCTGTCCAAGGCATCATTCCTAGATTATTAGAACGGTGGCTTTTAAAAGTTAGAAAACATTAGAATCACATGGAAGTCTTATAAATACATTAGTGTAAATCTGGGGGAGAAAGTGGGGTGATCATTTTTATTTTCACCTGATGCTGGTCCTAGCACCATACTTGGAGACTCTTAAAATAGACAACAACAGAAAACTCTTTATTGGTCTCCCTGCTACCACATTTTTATTCTTCTAAAATCTGCTATCTAAAAGCAAAAATTGAGATTTCTTGTTCACATAGATTATTTTATTCCACTGTTTGCAACTTTTCTTTGGCTTTACATGGCAGTGAGAATGAGTTCTGGACTCCTTAAAATTATCAAAAAGTCCTAACCTGATGTTCTTCAGATCTTCTTATACTATCCAAACAGTGACAATGTTTGCACGGCATCCACAAGTCAAAGGATGAGACTACTTTCAAAAAAAGAATCCAGAACACAAGTCTCGCCTTGTCCCAAGTCCCCACAAGATACACAAGGGCTGATAGGGTGTATCTTAGGTTTGCCTTCATTCTCAACTCAGTTATAAGAATTAAAAATTCACTGTCAGAACATCTATAAATTGTGGATCCCGAGTTATGGCCCTGCTTACCTTGCCAATCTCATCCCTTACCTTTTAACATTTATGTCCATTATTGCTTTTTTTGTCTGTTTCTGGGGAATACCAAACTTGTTCAGACCACAGTAATCTTAACTTTTTCATTTATCATTGTATCCTCCTAGAACCATACTGCCATACTGACATGAAAATGATGCTCAAAATTTTTCTTTTCTTTTTGTTAAAAGATTATTGTTATGGGACGTGTGCACTCATAGCAGAGACAGAGAGAGACAGAAAGTGCTAAATCAACCCCCAGTGAGGATGGCCACACAGCAATCCCTTCTCCTCCTTTCTCCTCTTGGGATCCAGGGCATGCACACACATGCACCCAGTGCAACTTTTCTTTGGCTTTACATGGCAGTGAGAATGAGTTCTGGACTCCTTAAAATTATCAAAAAGTCCTAACCTGATGTTCTTCAGATCTTCTTATACTATCCAAACAGTGACAATGTTTGCACGGCATCCACAAGTCAAAGGATGAGACTACTTTCAAAAAAAGAATCCAGAACACAAGTCTCGCCTTGTCCCAAGTCCCCACAAGATACACAAGGGCTGATAGGGTGTATCTTAGGTTTGCCTTCATTCTCAACTCAGTTATAAGAATTAAAAATTCACTGTCAGAACATCTATAAATTGTGGATCCCGAGTTATGGCCCTGCTTACCTTGCCAATCTCATCCCTTACCTTTTAACATTTATGTCCATTATTGCTTTTTTTGTCTGTTTCTGGGGAATACCAAACTTGTTCAGACCACAGTAATCTTAACTTTTTCATTTATCATTGTATCCTCCTAGAACCATACTGCCATACTGACATGAAAATGATGCTCAAAATTTTTCTTTTCTTTTTGTTAAAAGATTATTGTTATGGGACATGTGCACTCACAGCAGAGACAGAGAGAGACAGAAAGTGCTAAATCAACCCCCAGTGAGGATGGCCACACAGCAATCCCTTCTCCTCCTTTCTCCTCTTGGGATCCAGGGCATGCACACACATGCACCCAGCATGAGTTTTACGTTGCCAGGTCTGGGACTCCAACCCTGGTTGACTTCACAGGAGTCCATCAAGTACACCACCTGCTGCTCCCCAATGCTCAAAAGTTTTTATTTATTAACTGGCCACTTTACTCTTCTTTTTATGTCACTCCCAGAATGTAAGAGTTGGAAATACTAACAGCATAAAGGATGATATTGTCCTTCTGTTTGCCATGACAAGCTTTTATTCATTCATGATTCATATTGTTTATATGTCTCTTCAAAGTATCTTCAGAGGAATACTACAATATAGATTACTTAGAATTTGTAGAATAGAAATTCCATTTCTACTTCATGATTTTAAATGTAATATTTAGGCAAAGCTTATAAAGAAAAAATAAAATTAACTCCTACAATTACAATTTGAGCCCTTGATAGATTCCAGTGAATGAATCTCAGGTAACACAGATGCTCTTTCATAATTCTAGTATCAATATCACTTTAAAACAAAAACTTCCATGTCATTTAGTTTTATGTTGTTTATGTGTGCAAGACATTAATTTGCTACAGGAAAGCATAACTAACAATAGTTCCTGCAATAAAAGAAATTAACTAAATTCCACTAACATTCACACAAAGATTTCAATGCTGCAGTTGATACTGTTTTCTCTTTATTAACCACAGAATACATATAACAAAACGATAGCATGTTCAATTTGAAACAACTTAAGTGCTGTTCTAGTAACATACATGGGACAACTAAGAAATCCAGTTTTGGTCATTTAACTGTCATAAAATGTTACATAGAGAACAAAAATATTTTATGTACATTGTCAATGTGCTTTCCTTATTAATTATTATATTACCCGATCATTTTCTATTTCCTACTGAATTCCCAACCATCTATTCAAATGTTTACTATCATTTATAATTTAGAAAATGTATTTAATCATGTATTTTTCTTCCTCAAAAGAACTCCAAATTCTCTCTCTCTCTCTCTCTTTTTCTTTCAATTTTAAGAAAGGGCTTCAATATCCCATTCCAATTACTACAGCATCTTACAGCATCATCATTTCATGGTTTATAGAATTACTAATTCAGATATATCATTAATAATATACTCAGGAAAAGATAAGATAAAGAGTACTGGGAACCAGCAGTTAACGTAATGGCTATGTTGCTGGACTCCCACGTAGTCGAACACGGTTCACATCCCGGACCCAGTGGCTTAAAACTCATGCCGGGCACGTGTGCGTGCATGCCCAAGATTCCGAGAGGAGAATGGTGGAGAAGGGATTGCAGTGTGACCATCCCCCTTGGGGGGTGATTTCTCGCTTTCTGTCTCTTTGTCTCTCTCTGTCTGTCTGGCGAGCACACGCGCCCTATAGCGAAAAAACCTCTCCAAGAAAAAAAAAAGTACTTAACCACTACTTGAACATCTCCAGTTACTTTTGCAAGAACTTCTTAGATTCTGCTCTGTGGGAAAACTACTCACTTAGCTGAGTAGTTTTCTTTATACCTAATAGTATCTATGTAGGAATAGACTCACAAAATTTGTTTCACTCTGTACTTAAGAAACACATTTTTATAGAAAAAGAAGTTAGAGTGTGAAAGAAAATTCAACACCAGGACAAAATTTGTAATATGTAATTACATATATTCATAAAAGTAGATATTTTTAAACACAGAAGCGTATTCAGCATTAATGATTAGACTGCATGTACTTATTTACATTTTAAAGCTGAATTTATTCAG
>NW_006159884.1:1552620-1585852 GCF_000334495.1 Tupaia belangeri chinensis | reverse complement strand
TTATTCCTACAGTATAAATAGATATTTTATATATATATATATATATGATAAAAGATTAAATATAGGCAAAGAAATAGAATTAAATGATTTCCCTGTTTTGCTTTACTATTACTAGTGGGCCCCAACTTACTACAGCAAAAAACATAATTGAGAATGAGATTTATCTGATTGGTGGTTAATAATCAATTGAACAAGACAATTAATTGTTTGAGGTTGATTTCCTTAAATTCAAACTACTCATCTTTGTTCATACTACTCTTGTCATCAGTTAAATGTGCTGTTTTCCCTGTTCTCTTTATCCTCCCTTCTCTTCTAAATTTTTTAATCTTCTACCTCAAGTATATGAAAAATCCTCATTGGATATTCAGCTTATATTGATCTTATTCCTCAAAATTCTATCATGCCCCTGCTTTTGACATCTACAGTACAATTTTATAGCCCTAAAAACACAAACATCAACAATTGCACCAGTGAGTTCTATGAAATCATTCATTCATACATGATTTGAAGTTAAGAAAGACAAGGTTAATTTTCTGAATTTTCTCTCTAAGTAAATGTGACAAGTTATAAACACATAAGGAGTTACAAGTTCAAGTATTCTAAATTTAGAAAGATATCCTGAGGGTTGCTTTAAATTTTTATGTGTCTCGCAGTTGTGGAAACCTGAAGTCTGAAATCAAAGCGTCAGCAGGACCATGCTCCCTCCTGAGGCTCTCTGGAAGAATGTTTTCTCGCCTTTTTAAACTTCTGGTGATTGCTGAAAATTCTGGACATCTCTTGGCTTCTGTCCCTCCAATATTTGCCTCCTTTGTCTCTTGGCCTTCTTCCCTGTGTGTAAATGTTTCTCTTGTCCAAATCTACTTCTTTCTATTTTCAGTAGCACAAGCCAATGAATTGGGGCCCACCTCCACTTAATTTGATTAAATTTGCAAAGACCTTATTTCTAGATAAGCCACATTCACAAATACTGATACTTTAGCATAACTTTTAGGGGGCCACAATTCAATCCCTGTGCAAACCAACTTTGGCTTCCTATATCCATGCTATTCTCAAATGCAAAATGCTTTCACACTATCCACACATTCCCCAAAGTCATAACTTACTCCAATGATGATTCTAAGTCCAAAATCTTATAAGTTAAATAAATACGATAAGAGTGAAATTCTGGGTATGATTAACCTGTGGAAAACTTTTTTTTCTATCTATGGATAGAAACTAGTAAATGAGCTTTTTCCATAACACAATGGTGGCACAAGCACAGAATAGATGTTCTCAATACAAAAGGAAAAACTGAAAGGAATAAAAATGTCATTTTCCCCAAAGATGTCCAAAACTCTGTTGGACCAATTCTACTAGCAAAAGAAAAGGAAACCTAAGTGAATTTGAAGTGGAGAGGCCAGAGACTTAGAGGGATATTATTTGTTTAGAAAGAATGTGTGTTCCTAAAGTAGAAACTGTTTTACACTATCTAAAGTACTTTTAATAATGCATTGAAGGTAAAAGATCCCATTGAAATAGAGCCAGGAAAGAGATGGGACATAGCACCAGAGAGGGAGAAGACCCAGTGATGGAGCTACAATGGCTAAGTTTTAACAAAGAGCTGGCTGCATTAGGGCTCAAAACAACTATTGCTAAGGACAAGTTTCTAGTTGCTAACTACACATTCTTTAAACAATTATCTTTAATTTTATTTATTTATTTATTTATTTTTAGTTTGACTAGAGGGGGTGGGGGAAGTGAGAAAGCAAGCCACCAGGTCTGGGATTCACATTGCATTTGGCCATGTGGAAGTCCAGTGGCGCTATATATATTTTATATTCTGATATACAAAATGTACAGATAATACAACCTGTTGACCCCCACAAAGAATGTTGTAATAAATCGCCCAGACGACTATGCAACTATTTTCTGAAGCCCACTTCTTTATCAGAGAGCCAGCTCATTGCTCAGACTTGTCGATAAAAACCCCTGATGAGGGACCCAAGTCAACAACCCTCTTTCAAGTCCACGCCCTACTCAGGGAACCTTCCTCCCTCTCAATAACTTCTGCTTTGCTGCCCCTTCATTTGTCTGTATCTCTAATCCTTTCTGAGTGTGAGACGTGGACCTGATCACTTCATGGTCCTGAATCTGGCACTAGTATTAGGCCTGTGCACCTCAATATCCCACTTGAAAATGGATTGAAGGATAAGTGGGAAATAAGTAAATAAAATGCGTAACCTTCACCTTCAAACTGGAGGAAAGATACAAAACAGAACTGAAGGAACTGTAGAGTTGATGTAGATTGTATGTGTTTCATTTTTAAATACGAAGCACTAGAGCGTATGTACTGGTTGACAGGAAGGATCCAACAAAAATATGTCGAAGGATCCTTACTGAGTTGTGAACTACCTGAGGGCAGAGATCATCATTTGTTATACTATCAGCAATTAGAACACTCAGTCATGAGAACCAACAGTTAGTGAACGGCTATGTTGCTGGACTTCCATGTAGTCGACCACGGTTCAAGCCCGGACCTGGTGGCTTAAACTCACGCTGGGTGTGTGTGCGTGCATGCACAAGATCCTGAGAGGAGAATGGTGGAGAATGGATTGTGGCATGGCCATCCACCCTGGGGCTGGGGTGGCGATTTCTCGCTTTCTGTCTCTCTGTCTCTCTGTCTCTGTCTTTCTGGTGAGCGCATGCACCCTATAGCAAAAATTTCTCCCCCCCCAAAAAAAAGAATACTCAGTCACGAATTTCAAAAGAAAGAAAGAAGCCAATAGAGACGATAAGGTTGGATATTCAAGATATGTACTCAATGACTCAAGATTTTCATGGAAGGTTGGAAAAGGCAGAGGACAGCTCTTCTTTAGGAAGATAATAAAGGGGATAGATTACTAGACATACAAGTAGGTTAAACAATTGAGTAGGTAGTGGCTAAGCATATATAGATAGTCCTAAGTATCTGCGGGGATTGATTCCACCCACCTCCAAACCCTTATTCCCATCCAAGAATATATAAATCCACAGATGCTTGGGACCAACAGATGGCGTAATGGTTACATCACTGAACTCTCACGTAGTCGACTGTGGTTCAAGTCCCTGACCCAGTGGCTTAAATTCATGCCAGGTGCGTGGGATTACATGCCCAAAATCCCAAGAGGAGAAGACATTGCAGCATAGTCAACCCCCTCAAGGGTGATTTCTCATTTTCTTACTCTCTGTCATTCCAGTGAGTGCACACACCTTATAGCAAAAATTTCTCTAAATAAATAAATAAATAAATAGGCTACAGATGCTCAAGACTTTTGATACAAAATGGTATAATATTTGCCTACAACCTACTTACATCTCCCATATACTTTGTCATCTTTAGTTTATAAAACCCAATACAAATGAATGCTATGCAAATATTCAATAGCTGTTATACTGTACCATTTAGTGGATAATGACAAGAAAGAAAAATTTGTTTAAGTTCAATATAGACACAGTCAGGGTCTAACTTCACAGGACGGATCAGCAGCACCAAACATTTCTGATTCACACTTGGTTCAATTAACAGATGTGGCTGGCCGACAGTATTGCCACTTATTTTCTTTGTGAAATAAAAGTCAGGGAAATATGCAAGGACTTCAATAAATGTGTGGAAAATTGAACCAAAACTTGAGTTTATTTTGGTGCCAAAATATTTTGAAGTCCACATGTTGTTTTTCCATACTATGCATTTTTCCATGGACTTTATAATCACTTCTTGTACACTAAGATTGATGGGTAAATGGGAGGGAGGGGAAGTTTGAAATAGATATAATAGAATTGGAAAAGAACTCACTAAGGAAAGTTGTAGGATTAATAGGGAGTATTGGAAAACCTGGCTGTGATCTATGATCATGAAATATGTAAGAAGGATTAAAGAGCTTTGATGTATCATTAACAGCAACTGCAGTTAAGATGGAGTTACTTTTTAAGTGATCTGGATGTGGTCTTTGAATAAGAAACAGTTCAGATAATATGATTGTTTCTGATATCTGACTATAGTTTAAATTTGTAATTCACATGATGTTTGTAACTCTGTTTCAAACTTGCCCCTCCCAAATAAAGGTATCTAAATACATTCTCCTTACCAGGATGAGCATTTCAAACAAATGTCTTACTCTCATAGACAGAAATATCACTGCTATTGCAGCTCCAATCGCAGAGACAAAGCAGTTGATCTACCGATCTACTGTGAGTATGCGTCCTTGAAGTTGAATTTTTAGAGTCTGACCAATAGACTAAGATGTACCCAAAGTGTCCTTTGTTTGGATCTTCTCATCTTCTCGTCTCAAGTCTGTATGCTGAGGGTGGTGAGAGATCTAATAATTACTCAGAGTTCCTTGAGCATTTTGCTGCTTTGGAAGTCTGTGCCCCATGTGATGGTGTTCCCTTTCTCTCAGAGACCCTCCGAGTGTTCTTTATCTGCAGCTGATCATTTCACGTTCAAGTTCAGATCACAACCTGACCTACCTGTGTTTGGCACTACCAGATCAATGTGGGATGAAATATTCATGACATTAACAGAATATTTTCAGCAAGTTGGGAGTTAAATATATATATATATATATATATTATTAATAAGGACCTGCACTAGTTTCTTTTAAAATTCTGTGTAAAGGTTAACTGAAAAACAAATTTAAATTGCCAAGTATTTTCATTGAGTTGACAAATTTCAGTATTGCTTGTAAAAGACATAAATACCATTTCAATCATTTAGTTTAAATGTTTGTCTACTCATCGCTACTTGAATACTGCACATTATATTCCATTAGATTTGTTCATTATTTGATGCATTAACATGTTATTAAACACAAAACTCCTACACACAAGATGGCATCAACTTTGTTTTCAAAATCTGAATCAGATTACATGAACATGATTAAAGTAGTAAATACAGAGGCCAGCAGGTGGCATGTTGGTTAAGGTGCTGAATTTTCATATGGCCAACTACTGTTCAAGCCCCTGACCCAATGGCTTGAAAATTACACTGGGTGTATGTGCATGTGTGCCCAAAATCCCAAAAAGAGAATGGAGAAGAAGGGATTGTAGCATGGCTATCCACACTGGGGGGTGATTTCTCACTTTTCCTCTCTCTATCTCTCTGTCTCTTTCCAATGAGTTCATCTGCTCTATGTCAATAACCCTAAGGGGGAAAAAAAGTAAATACAAATGTTTTTTTGAATTATAAAGACACTGTTTTAGACCAGCCACTATGTTAGAGGTAAAGAATGTAGAGATAAATACCTTCCCAAGAGCCAATTTCATAATAGGTATATAGACAGAAGATAGTCAATGAAACTATAGGTGGATGGGCAATTTCAGAACAGAATGGTGGAAAAGCAGGGGTGCTAAGACAAAGAGTAACAGGATTGCATTTGTGATAAAGCAGAAGGTAAGTGGAGATAACAATTGATAAAAGTAAGGAATAAGCAAAAATTTATCGATTTTCCTTTATATATCATGCTGAGAAGTACGGCCTAGGTCAGTCTCCTAAATTCTAAACAGAAGACAATAGGTAGTTTTCAAGATGATACTGAAAATGTGCCACCAAAGGCCAGCAGGTGATACAGTGGTTAAAATGTTGGATCCCACATGACCAACTGTACAATTGTATCCTGGACTTCATAGCTTGAAAAACAGCCCAGGCACCTGTGCATGCATGCTCAAAGTCCCAAGAGGAAAATGCAGAAGAAAGAATTGTGGCATAGCCATCCCCTTGGGGGGTGATTTCTCACTTTCTCTATTTCTTTTTCTCTTTCTTTCTTCTCTCTCAGGCAAGTGCACATGCCCCATAACAAAAATAATAATAATAATAATAAAATGAAAAATAGAAAAGTAATAAAGTACCACCAACTGTGTACTTCAAACAACAGAATTTGTAGGCTCATAGTTCTGTAAGCTGCTGTTCTGAAATAAGTCGATAGCTCTGATTCCATCTGAGAGCCCTGAGCCATATTTGTTTCACGCCTTTCTCTCAGCTCCTGGTGGTTTGCCGCCACTTGTTGGCATTCCATGTCTCATAGACACATTACCCCAATCTCTGCCTTCATGCTACCAAGGTGATTTCCCCATACGCATAACTATGTCCAAATTTTTCCATTGCATACTGACTCCAGTCATACTGAATGAATTAGGGGTCCACCCAAATGATTTCATTTTAACTTGATTTAATCTCAAAGGATCTATATCCAACTAAGCACATTCCTAGGTACTGAAGATTAGAACTTTAATGTATCTGTTCAGACAACACAATTCACCCTGTAGCAGTGTGAAAGAGAGAAAAGAGATTTGTAGAATAGTGGTGTCATTTTTTTTTCCTTGCATGCTTTTCCTTTTTCCCCCATAGGGTATGTACACTCCCTAGAGAAAAAGAGAGAATATGAGAAATTACCATCCCACCCCCCAAGGCAGGTGATGGCCATGCCACAATCCCTTACCCTCCCCTCTCTTACTGTCCTCTCAAGATTTTGTGTGGCACACACACATGCCCAGCATGATTCTCAAGCCACTGGGTCTGGGACTCAAACCATGAAGCTGGCCAGGTGGGATATAGCACTTTAACTCTATGTCATCTGCTTCTCTTTGGAGTAGTACCATAAAACTAGAGGTTAACTTCAATAGCAAGAAGAAGTAGGTAATTCCAGATGGAAACGGAGAGAACACAGATACATGAATGTGAATAGAATAAAATGTGAAGGGAAGAGGAGGACCAGGGAAAGAATATTCATACATATACAGCGGAAGAAAGAGGAAAAGAATGAACTGAGACAGAAAGCATCCTAAATGGAGAGAAAATAATATTGGGGAGCATGCATGAAACAAAGTAGAGTGGATGACTGAGATAAGAATGAAGCACAACTTTTAATTTGACAATCAGTGAATTATTCATGGTTGTTAGAAAGGCCAGTGCAGAAGTAACTCTGTAAGAGATTTTTGTGTAAAGAAAGGCACTTTTAATGAGAAATACAATGTGTATTTACAGATAGAATAAATCTTTGAAATTATAGGTTAGTGAGTGGAGCCAGAAATTGAAGGAATGAAGTGTATTGAACCCCACCAGGAAGCAGAGCTCTGTTTTCAGGGACTAGGAGGAAGATAAAAGAATGTGTGGGTATCAAGCTACAGTAGTTATTAGGGAAAGGGGGAGTTGACACTGATGACGTCATGTTTTGCTCTTTAGGAAAAATCTCGATCATCTGCTAGAGAAAGGTATGGCAATAAGGCAGCATCTCCCAGGGTCTCCTTGATCACCTGCAAATCACCACACAATGAGACAAGGCTGGAGCCTCCTGTGGTGTGAGCACAGAGTAGGCTGTGGATTGCTCAGAACAGGAAGGTACTGTTTTGTTGAGATACAGCCTCCTACTCTAGAGAATCAGTTACTTTAGTTTTCCCAAGCGAAAGATACTGTGAAAACAACTTTGATGGATACTTCTAGATGGTACATGTTTGTAAGCATAATTTTATAAATTTATTTTCCAAAACTTCTGTTATAATATCTCCTCGGGGCCAGCAGTTGGCATAATGGCTATGTCACTGGACTACCATGTAGTCAACCGTGATTTCAGTCCCAGATCCTGTGGCTTAAACTCATGCCGGGCACGTGTGTGTGCGTGCCCAAGATCCTGAGAGGAGAATGGAGGAGAAGGGATTGCGGTATGGTCATCCTCCTGGGCAGTGAATTCTCGCTTTCTGTCTCTCTGTCTCTCCCTGTCTTTCTGATGAACACACACGCCCTATAGCAAAAACTTCTCAAAAAAAAAATCTATTTTTTCCATATTGTGAAAGATAAAAGAAAGAAAAGCACCAAAATCACTAATCCTGATGTAAATGTATAGAAAATGAATGGCTTTATAACATGTATATGCATATCTATATTCCACTGTAGTTCAAGTGAAACCTGTTCATAATTTATTATATAATTCTTCCATCTGAGTCACATTAAGAAAAATTGAATAGGTTGAAGAAATGTAATAAAAATGTTTTGATATTTATGTAATCCATAAAAAATAAATAAGATGCTATATGTATCACTTATTTTTTTCTTGAAATGATACATATTGATACAAAATCAGCTAAATGAGTCATATTGCAATTTTAGTTTAAAGTATAAAGCAGATTTAATTTTTTTTTTTTTGGAGAGGTTTTTGCTATAGGGCATGTGCGCTCGCCAGAAAGACAGACAGAGAAAGCAAGAAATCACCCCCCCCCCAGGGGGGATGACCACACCACAATTTCTTCTCCTCCATTCTCCTCTCGCGACCTTGGGCATGCACACACATGCACCCAGTGTGAGTTTAAGCCGCTGGGGTCCGGGACTTGAACCGTGGTCGACTACATGGGAGTTCAGTGACATAGCCATTACGCTAACTGCTGTTCCCAAAGCAAATTTAATTTAGAATATTTTAAAATAACCAAATGCTTTCTGTTTTTTTTTAATTAACACTTATTAATCCACCTTTTGTGTGATTTTATTCAACATTAAAACCTGTGAGATCTCACCAAATTTTTATAGTAATAAACTGGATTATTTGGATAGGATTGAGGCTAGATCTTCAAAGGTGTTTATGTAATTTACTTAAGATATTGCGAATAGTGGGGGCCACACAGTGGCATAGTGGTTACACAATGCTCTATAGTACTGGACATACACAAGAGGGTTCCATGTTCACATCTTAGGGTCTCCCTGTCCACACTGGGCTGCTACATGTGTGTCTGTGATCTGGGCTGGCTGAAGCGGGCATAGGTCGTTGTGTGAGGACCCTGTGGAGGCACCTGTTTATTTCTCTCTTTTTCTCTCTCTTATAGACAAAATAAGTATACTTATTGCAAGTAATGAAAAAGGCGAGTAAAAATTCTGGTTTGTAACACTATTTTATGAATATGAAATCATTGATTTTCTAATAATTCAACATGAAATTTATTTATTTTATACTTTTCTTCAAACATTGAGTTTTCTTTCCAGAAAATTGTCTGTAACATACTATTTTTAAAACAATACCAATCTATTTTAGAAAAAATGTCTAAGATGTAATGATCTAGGCTGAGAAATGCTTCCAGCTTCAGGCTGACCCTGTAGGAATACATGCCACTATCACTGGGTGGTCTATTTATAGGACCATTCATGGTGACATAACCTCTAAGCAATTGCTGCTGTCATAGCCCATTTGCTGCATTATATGCACTTCTATAATTGTATGTGAATTGCATCTTTATAAATTGAATTATTATAGATGAAACTGGAACTATTATGTGAAATCTTCGGTAGACTGACAAAACCTTTCATAAAATAAAAGCCTGATATTTCAAAATTTTCTCTACATTCGTATTTTTTTTTCACATTAGGATATACCAGAGAATTTGAGCTCAACCATACATCCTTTTCAACAGGGGAAGATGGCTATATAAAGTCTTTACATTCTGTAAGATTCTTAGTTAGTACTTTAAATAAATAAAAGGTATTCTTTAGAAACAAAACAAAAATCCCTACACTTTATGTACAAAAGTAAATTAAGCATATTGTTAAAACATCAGATCATATCTTTAAACAAAATATGAAAACCACTTAACTAGGATTGGGGGTATAAGTAAAGGCTTAGTATTAAAAAAGTTATTCTGTATGTATTTAAAAGATTTTTAGATCAGTGTTTCTCAAATATTCATGTGCAAAAGAAACACCTGGGGAAGGGCCTAAGATTTGAAATGTGTACCAATCTCTAAAGTAAGTTCAATCTGCTGGTTTGAAAATAACATGTTAGACAGGAAAGTGTTAGCAATTCCTATTATCCTTGGACTAGATGTATGCATTTCTTGAAAATACTAACCACAGGACCAGCAGATGGAGTAATGGTTAAATCGATAGACTTCTACATAGTCGACTGTGGTTCGAGTCCCAGACCCAGTGGATTAAACTCTCGCCAGGCACATGTATGCATGTGTGCCCAAGGTCCCGAGAGAATGGAGGATAAGGGATTGTGGTGTGGCCATCCCCCCAGGGGATGATTTCTTACTTTCTGTCTGTCTCTCTGTCTCTCTCTGTCTTTCTGGTGAGCGCACATGCCCCATGGCAAAAACCCCCCCCCCCCCAAAAAAAAAAAAAAAAAAAAACTCATGCTGGGTGCATGCATGCCTAAAATCCTGGGAGGAGAATGGAGGAGTAAGACATCACCCTGCACAGCAATTTCTCACTTTCTGTCTCTCTGGCAAGTGCATACTCCCTGTAGCAAAAATCCCTCTCAAAAAAAAAAAAAAAAAAAGCTAAGCTCATTTACACATTATTAAAACTTATAAGGCTGATACTGATACTTATGTGAGAGAAAGTTCTGAACTTAATAGAAATCAAGGAGTATTTTATGAACCATAAAGAGATGCTTTGAGGTATATAGAATGCACAGTCATACTCAAAATTAGGCATAAATATTTTTAAGAAGAAACATGCATTTAGTCTTGGTAGAGTGTAAATGAAGGAGTAACAATAAATATATGGATCAGAGTTTTGAACAAAAGTCATACAATTACCTTACACTTGTAATTTTACATTCAATTCTCTTCACAACAATGCTAAAACAATAGAACAGAACTGAAGAAGGGCAAATCAGTTATGTGTTGGCACCATCAATGGCTCAGAATTCTTTTTTTTTTTTTCAGAGAGAGAGTTTTGCTATAGGGCACATGTGCTGCTCACCAGAGAGCCAGAAAGTGAGAAATGACTCCTCCCCCATGGGGGATCCTTTTTCTGCTCCATTCTCTGCTCCGGATTTTGGGCATGCATGCACATATGCTCAGCGTGATGTTCAAACCATCGGGTTTGGGACTCGAACCACAGTGACTACATGGGTGTCCCGATGTAACCATTATGCCATCTGCTGGCTCCTATGTCTCAGAATTCTTAAAAGATTTCTGATTTACTTCATTTTCACCAAACATACTTCCAGAAAAAGAAAATAGTTATCATGCTTTATGGAATTAGATCTCCAATTCTCTCCAGATTCACTCTAGTGAGCTAATCAGCTAAATTTCTCAATGCCAAATTTGAATGGCAATGCTGGTAAATGCTTATTCCCAAGTTTCCTTAGTCTCTTACTGTTCCTAGAATCTGGTAAAGATGCACAGATGTTTTGAATTCAGATGGTAGCAATGCATTCTAGACTTTCATGAGTTTTCACTGCTATGGAGATTTATATAATATTTAGAGGTTGTTGTAAAAGATCACCTCTTGCCAGATATAGGCAAGCAATGGACCCAAACGCTATAAGAACATGACATTAAATTGATTTTTAAACACAAATTGCTTTCCAAAGTCATCAAGGCCTAAGGAACGTAGTTTGTTCACCTCCAGAGAGAAGAAAATGAATAAAATAAATAAAATTAAAGGAGGTAGAATCAAAACTAACCTATTGAAAATCACTAACAGGGCACCCTTTTCTTTGTCTTGCCAAGTTGGGAATTATTGTAAATTAATTTGAGAAAATCAAGAGATATATTATACCTACTTTTTAAAAGTTATCTGAACTTTGCATAAAATGGCCAGAGTTACAAGGAATCTTAGAGAATATACAGTTCTCCTTACTCAATTTTCAGATAAGAAAATGGTATTAAGAAATATGCTGAAAATTCTTTCAACAATGTCATTCCTTTGCTAATACTTTCAAGACATAGGTTATAGTAGCTCACACACACAGAATCTCAGGACTGAGAAAAGTGATGTGGTACTAAAATTATTTCATAATTTGTTTATTATTAATGTATTATATGTTAAGAATTTCTATAATCTCTAAAATATTCACATATATACTTAATGTTATGAGATTTATGTGGCTATCTGAAACAGATTTTCAGACCACCTGTTATGGTTCTTTTAGTCCTAATGAAATTTTCAGTATTAAATTACTTATTTAAATTTTTTTTAATAAAAAATATCAGTGTTTTCAAACTTTTCTTTCAAATACTCATGGTCAGAATAAGGTAATTATTTAAGAGGTTTCAAATGAAAATAATGTGCTATTTTAGATAAAAGCAATTTGATTCCATATTTAGATACTTTTGAGCACAGTTCAAGATTTGTGAGAAATAGCTCATTTGTAATTGATCCATATTTTATATAACCATAGAAATCTGAAAAAGAATCTTGGAGTTTATATATCTTGTCATTTCTTTTTCTTTGCTATTTGAAATGAAGTGTTTTAAAAAATGTGATATTCTGGGACCAGCAGATGGCATAATGGTTACGTTACTGGACTTCCACGCTGTTGACCGCTGTTTGAGTTCCAGACCCTGTGGCTTAAAACTCATACTGGGTGGGTGTGCATGAATGCCCCAAATCCTGAGAGGAGGATGGAGAAGAAGTAATTGCAGCATGGTCATTTCAGCTGAGGGGTGAGTTCTCACTTTCTGTCTCTCTGTCTCTCTGGCAAGCACACATGCAGTATAGCAAAAATGTCTCCAAAAGAAAAAAAGAGAGAGAGAATGAGAGAGTCTGAAACTATCTTTCAAAAATAAGTTCAAATTCGATTTTAAATGTAAAATATAAAAATAAGCAGGAAAGAAAGTAATTTAATTCAATTTTTCTGGAAAAGAATATTTTATGATAGAAAAAATTTATATATTCTTGGCAATGGTTATCACATATGATATTGACTTCTTTTACTTTAAAATATACTACATTTTTGTGTGCCATTGAAAAATGTGGCTTAAATATAATACTTTTTTCATCTTTGTGGAATGTACAGCTCACAGTATTTATACTATTGACATTTAATGAGTCCTTCTTGATGAATGATACTTATTAATTTCTTATTAACTATTTTAAATGACATGAAGAAAATATTTGTATCTGCCAGTTTTCATATTTATATATTATAAATGGGTATAGTAAGTGTGTTTTCTGGAGCTAGAAAGTGGTACAAAGGTATTATGTGACACTCTGAGGCAGAATAACAAGGAAAGGTCACCAGTTTGTGTCTGGAGACATCCCTGAATATGCTGGGCATGCATGTGTTCATAATTAAAGCTACCTGAGCCTGGCATCAGAACCCTTTGGGGGTTCTGTCTGTCATGTCTGTCTCTTCCTCACTCATAGAATAAATAAATATATATAAAAGAATGAGTGGTTTCTTTCCGCTAGATGAAAATAAGAAAATTAGGGACCAGCACTGGACTCTCACGCAGTGGCCCACAGGTGGAGGTCCTGTACCGTGCAGCTTAAAACTTACACCAGGCGTGTGTGCATGTGTGCCCAAAATCCTAAGACGAACGAGAATGGAGAAGGGATTGCTGCATAGCCATTCTCCCTAAGGGGGTATTTTCTCACTTTCTGTCTCTCTTGTTCTATCTCTCTAGAAAGAACACATGCCCTATAGCAAAAATTTCTCTTAAAAGAAAAGAAAAAAGTTGAAAAATAGAATGGAATCGGAAGCTTATCGAATCTTTCACTCTTGATAGGCTTCAGGGTAATACTGACTCATTAAAAAAAAAAAGCTTGCTACAAATTAATATTTTGACATTTCTGGTCAGGCAAAGTGAAAAGGAGCCTGTGCATTAATTTTCAGCCTAATGTTTCATCCAAATCAATGAAAATGCCAGGATGATTGAATTAATGTGTACTGAAGACTGAGGACTGCAATTGGAATGAGAAAGGGAAAGAAGCTGAGCCTGGGAGCCAGGAAGAGGAATGTGCTAGTTTGGGGATCTTTAGGATTTAAGGATGAGTAGAATTTAGCCGTAAAAAACATTGCAACCACTGGTTCTCAGGCCTTCAGGTGCCGAGACTTAGACCCACACCTCACCTCAGGTCCACCCAAAGTCTCAAGTCTTCCACTTCTGCATAGGAGTTTGTTCCCTGGGTTCTCAGGCCAGAGGCCTCTGATGGAATGACACCACTGGTTTCCTTGTTCTCCAGCTTACACATATCATACTTCCCAGCCTCTGTAATGGTATGAAAGCCACTTTCATCATAAATCTTCTGTTATATGTCTATATATGTATACCATATTGATACTGTTTTCCTAGAGTGCTATGATTAATATAGATTTTAGGACCAAAAGTGGCTCTAGAACAAAATTTTAAGGATGAATTTTCTAAATTGGTTTTGGAATTTCAGGAAAGAGAGAGTCTGAAACTATCTTTCAAAAATAAGTTCAAATTCGATTTTAAATGTAAAATATAAAAATAAGCAGGAAAGAAAGTAATTTAATTCAATTTTTCTGGAAAAGAATATTTTATGATAGAAAAAATTTATATATTCTTGGCAATGGTTATCACATATGATATTGACTTCTTTTACTTTAAAATATACTACATTTTTGTGTGCCATTGAAAAATGTGGCTTAAATATAATACTTTTTTCATCTTTGTGGAATGTACAGCTCACAGTATTTATACTATTGACATTTAATGAGTCCTTCTTGATGAATGATACTTATTAATTTCTTATTAACTATTTTAAATGACATGAAGAAAATATTTGTATCTGCCAGTTTTCATATTTATATATTATAAATGGGTATAGTAAGTGTGTTTTCTGGAGCTAGAAAGTGGTACAAAGGTATTATGTGACACTCTGAGGCAGAATAACAAGGAAAGGTCACCAGTTTGTGTCTGGAGACATCCCTGAATATGCTGGGCATGCATGTGTTCATAATTAAAGCTACCTGAGCCTGGCATCAGAACCCTTTGGGGGTTCTGTCTGTCATGTCTGTCTCTTCCTCACTCATAGAATAAATAAATATATATAAAAGAATGAGTGGTTTCTTTCCGCTAGATGAAAATAAGAAAATTAGGGACCAGCACTGGACTCTCACGCAGTGGCCCACAGGTGGAGGTCCTGTACCGTGCAGCTTAAAACTTACACCAGGCGTGTGTGCATGTGTGCCCAAAATCCTAAGACGAACGAGAATGGAGAAGGGATTGCTGCATAGCCATTCTCCCTAAGGGGGTATTTTCTCACTTTCTGTCTCTCTTGTTCTATCTCTCTAGAAAGAACACATGCCCTATAGCAAAAATTTCTCTTAAAAGAAAAGAAAAAAGTTGAAAAATAGAATGGAATCGGAAGCTTATCGAATCTTTCACTCTTGATAGGCTTCAGGGTAATACTGACTCATTAAAAAAAAAAAGCTTGCTACAAATTAATATTTTGACATTTCTGGTCAGGCAAAGTGAAAAGGAGCCTGTGCATTAATTTTCAGCCTAATGTTTCATCCAAATCAATGAAAATGCCAGGATGATTGAATTAATGTGTACTGAAGACTGAGGACTGCAATTGGAATGAGAAAGGGAAAGAAGCTGAGCCTGGGAGCCAGGAAGAGGAATGTGCTAGTTTGGGGATCTTTAGGATTTAAGGATGAGTAGAATTTAGCCGTAAAAAACATTGCAACCACTGGTTCTCAGGCCTTCAGGTGCCGAGACTTAGACCCACACCTCACCTCAGGTCCACCCAAAGTCTCAAGTCTTCCACTTCTGCATAGGAGTTTGTTCCCTGGGTTCTCAGGCCAGAGGCCTCTGATGGAATGACACCACTGGTTTCCTTGTTCTCCAGCTTACACATATCATACTTCCCAGCCTCTGTAATGGTATGAAAGCCACTTTCATCATAAATCTTCTGTTATATGTCTATATATGTATACCATATTGATACTGTTTTCCTAGAGTGCTATGATTAATATAGATTTTAGGACCAAAAGTGGCTCTAGAACAAAATTTTAAGGATGAATTTTCTAAATTGGTTTTGGAATGTCAGGAAATGCGTCTCTAATCTGGTTATACTTAAAAGCACTAGTTAATCTATTTCCATTAGTAAAGAGGTCACTGATGATCATGGCATAGCATTTTATAGGTGTGCAAAATATCTGCATTACATACTTCTTTTTTGATTAACAGAGATTTTTGCTATAAAGTGTGTACGCTCATCAGAGAGATAGAGGTAGAAAGACAGAAAGTGAGAAATCAACCCCAAAGGGGTGGCCATGCCACAATCCCTTCTCCTCCATTCTCCTCTTGGGATTTTGGGGGCACATGCACATACACCCAGTGTGAGTTTAGGTCCAGGACTCAAACCACAGTCAACTATGTGGGAGTCCAGTGACATAACCATTATGTTTTCTGCTAGTCCCCTGCATTATATATTCCTAATCATCCCCTTATAAGAAGCAAGAAGGACTAGTCTCATAGCCCAGTGGTTAAAAGAGCTGGATTTTATATGATTGATGTCTGTTTGCATACCAGCCTTGCTGCTCAAAAAGCATTCCATGTACCCCAAATCACAGAAAGATGTAGAGATGAAGAAGATGGGATTATAGCTAAAACATGCCCTCACTGTTGGGTGCTTTCACCTTCTCTCTCTCTTTCTCTCTCCAGTAAGTATATGGGCCCTCTGACCCCTACACTGTGTGTGTATGGGAGTGTGTGTGTGTGTGTGTGTGTGTGTGTGTGTGTGAAGGAGCTAAATAACTGAATAGTACCATAACTTTATGATACCTTTCTTAAATAATTTAAGAAAACTAAGAAATATGATGCTGGCTAATTGCTCCGAAATCATTAGACAATCCAGGGAGAGAAAAGAATGAGCTCAAAGATTTGAATTCTCAGCTTGGGGGCTATGTAAGTGACCTAAGAGCTCCTAGGTGTAACCTATATGAGAGCCTTATCTTCCTAGCTAAAGGGATAAAACTGCTGGAAAATCAAACTCTTGACTTTATCCTGCAATTGGCTTAATTACAATACAAATTTAAATACCACCTAAAAGGGAATGCAGATTGGGAAAAAATAAGATCCTGTAAATTGAAATGGAGATGTGTGGAATGACTCAAGCTACAGTATAGCCCTAAATTCTGATGAGTCTTCTTTGCCAGTAAAAGTGGCCTCCCCACCCTCAGTGTCAAGTGTACCCATTCCCATAGTGATATCAGCCTTTCTACCTGCAACTAAGGAGATGGACTTTGCATTGCCTGAGGAAACAGTAAGGGCCCCTCCTGAGGCAGTAACCATGCAAAAAAGTGTTGATTCTTTCCAACATTCACTCTCATCACCCCTCTGCTTCTTCTGCTGTGGCTAGACTCAATTTACAGCAAGTCCCTTAACCTGAGGTACAAAATGTGATCCATGAAGAAATGCATTACATTCCAAATGAATTGCTTGAGTTTTCTAATGTATATAAGCAAAAATCTGGGAAACATCTAGGATTGGATAATAAAGGTGTGAGATAATGATGCAAAGGACAGACAGTGGGATCAGGCTGAATTTATTGATATGTTTTCACTAAGCAGAGAGTCTTCATTGAATGCTGAAGTTCAGAGTTGGGAATGACTCTAACAGTTTTTTGGGTTATTTAGCTGGCCATGGTTCAAAGACGGTCCACTGTGAATGGACTGAAGATGCCCAAACTCTCCTGGTTTAATGCTGAAGAAGGTAGACAAAATATCAGGAAGACTGAATGTTAGAGTGAATTTGTTATTTACTTGCCCATTTTGGGATATCCCAGAAAACACAGGTTTTTCCAAAGCCTTGAAAAATCAATTTTGGAAGGGAGTCCCAATATCATTGAAGAGCTGTGTGGTTGTTCTTCTCTGTTGACCAGAAATTAATGTGGGAATTACAGTCACTCAATTGTAAGAGCGAATGTAATAGGAGTAATTGGATCTCTATGGGGAACGGGGGCCAAATGACAGTGCTTGATCCCCAAAGACAAGGGAGACATAGTTATTGGAATGGACAGCAGAGTCAAATGAGCAGTCAGAAGCAAATCACAATCTGGCATGCATTTACTGACTTAGCAAATACCTTTCATTCTACAGTAACCCATAAGGCCCATAAGACACAGTTTGCTTGCAACTGACAAACCAGCAATATACTATTCCTATTGTACCTCAGAGGTATATCTACTCTTTGGCCCTAAGTTGTAATTTAGTTTGATAATCTTGTCTGCCTTTCTCTTCCATTAAATATCGTATGGTCCATAGCATTGATGGCATTATGATGACTGGACATAATAAGAAAAATGTAATAACTTCTTTAGACTTATCAGCAAGACATTTACATGTCAGAAGGTAGAAAATAAATGTTACTAAAATTCATAGCATTCTACGTCAGTGGAATTTCTATGGTTTCAATAGTATGGAGCACGTTGGGCTATCCTTTCTAATGTGAACAATAGGTTATATCTGGCCCATTCTTCAGTCAAAAAAAAGTACTTAGTGGGACTATTTGGATTTTGGCGGCTACACATGTTTTTTTGTTGTTGTCGTTGTTTTTTTTGCTATAGGGCACGTGTGCTCGCCAGACAGACAGAGAGAGACAGAGAGACAGAAAGCAAAAAATCATCCCCCCAGAAGGGATGGCCACACCACAATCCCTTCTCCTCCATTCTCCTCTCAGGATCTTGGGCACGCACACACACGCGCCTGGCGTGAGTTTAAGCCACCAGGTCAGGGACCCAAACCGCGGTCGACTACGTGGGAGTCCAGCGACATAGCCATTACGCTAACTGCTGGTCCTGAGGCTACACATTTTTCATTTGGGTGTTATTCTAGCTCATTTACTAAGTGAATCAAAAAGCATCTAGTTTTGAGTGGGCCCAAAATAAGACAAGGATCTGTAAGAGGTACAGACTGCTGGGTAAGATACTGTTACTTAGTATGTATGATTCAGCAGGTCCAGTGACGCTTGAAGTGTCACTGGCTGAAGACGATGTTTGTTAGAATGTTCAATAGGCCTCCATAGGTGAACTGCAGCACAGGCCTTTAGATTTTGGAATGAGGCCTTGCCATTATCTGTGGATAACCACTATTTCTCAGAGACAGTTCTTGGCCTGCTATTAAGCCCTATCTGATGAACCAAACCATAAATATTAGTCATATATAACAATGCTCTATTATTAAATCCAAATAGTATATATGTGATTAAACCTGAGTAGGTCCTGAAGTCACAGCCATTTCATGAAGAAGTGATTCAAATGACCATGGTTCTTTCCACTTCTGCTACAGCACCTTCTCTCTCTTTGCCTGTACTCATGGCCCCACTGGCAGTTCCTTATGATAAATGGCAGGGAAAGAATAGACTCAGGCCTGGTTTATAGATACGTCTATATAATACGTAAATATGTAGTACCATCCAGAACTGGACAGTTATAACAAAATGGTCCTTCTTCAGTCCATCCTTGAAGAGTGGTGAAAGGAAATCTTTCCAGTAAACAAAATATGGGCAGTGCACCTGGCTGTAAACTCCTTTTGGAAAGATAAATAGCTGGATATGCAATTGTATACCAAATAATGGTCTTTGGTCAATGTTTTAACTAGACAGTTACAGATTTGGAAGGAATATAACTGGAAATTAATGACAAAAATATTGGAGGAAAGAGGTCTATAGTCAAATGGGAAAATGTCAATATTTTTGTGTCATATGTGAATATTCACCAAAAGGTGGCCTTAGTAGAATAGGATTTTAATAATCAAGTGATAGGATAGCTCATTCTGTGGAAACCAGCTGGTCTCTCTCCTTTAGTCTTGTCCAGTTGTCTCACAAACAACATGGCTATGGTAGAAGAGATGGAGTTTAGGCATAGACTCAGCAATATGGACTTCCACTCATCAAGACCACTCTGAATACAGCCCCTAATGAGTATCCAATCTGCCACAACATACACTAGCACTGTGGCCCTGACATGCTACCATTACACAGATTAATCAGCCAAATACGTGCTGTCAGTTTGGTTATACTGGATGGCTTTCCATTCATGGAATTATAGTGAATCAAATCATAATCATAGTATTCTGCATATTACTTCTGACCAAGACATTCACTTCACAGCCAAAGTGCAGTAATGAGCCCAAGTCATGCAACTCATTCTTCTTACTATGTTTTCTACCACCCTGAATCAGCTGACTTGATAGAATAATGGAATGACCTTTTGAAGACTCATTTACAGTGCTAGCTAGGTAGAAATACCTTGTGGACTCTAGAAAGGCTCTACAGAGGACCATATATTCTTGGAATCAGCACCAAATATATAGCTAATACTTACATATCCAGGAATCAAGAAGTGGAAATGTTGTGATACCACTTACCATTACCTCTTGTGACCCACTAACAACATTTCTGCTTCTGTTCTCATGATATTATGCTCTATTGGTCTAGATGGAGAAATGTCTTTACTGGAGGGACAATGGTCATTGAACTAGAAGTTAAGACCGCCATCTGGCTACTTTGACTGCTCATGCTAGTGAGTTACAAGTCCAAGAAGGGAGTTACAGTACTAGCTGGAGTACTGATTCAACTGCCAGAAACTAATGTGCTACTACTCCACAGCAGAGGTAAGGAAGAGTTTGTCAGGCATGCAGACTATCTCTCAAGATGTCTCTTAGCATTATTATGATCTGTGATTAAGGTCAATGGAGAACTATAACTCTAATACAGTTCCCGACTTAGAACAAATGTTTGTGCTGCCTCTCCAGGTAAAAAAGTATGACCAGCTAAAGTTTTTTCTAAAGGAAAAGGGAATACAAAATGGGTAGTAGAAAAAGACATTTCTGATTGTCACCTATGACCATGTGAACAGTTACAGAAACAGAGAGTAAACTTGTCATGAATACTTTCTTCTTGTTATATGAATGAATTTGAATGTGTGTGCATGTGTATGTATTAAGTGGATTTTTTTCCTTCCCCTCTAGTATGTATATCAGATATTTACATTATAGACTATCAGAAAAAGAGTTAACCTCACCCAAGGACTACATTAGTTCACTTCTGTTGTTATTACAAAGTACATGAGACTTTGTAATTCGTGAAGAACATAAATTTATTTCTCACAGTTCTGGAGACGAGAAAGTCCAAATCAAGGCACTTGCATTTGTTGCCAGATGAGGATCTTTTTGCTGCATCCTTGCATTGTAGAAAAATAGTATGGAAAAAAAAAAAAAAAAGAGTCCTGGCTGGTCCACTCCAGACCTTTCATAAAACAGACTAATCATGGCCTTCTCACCTCCTAAAAGGCTGTACTTAATACTGTTGAATTGGGTATTAAGTTTTGACATGACTTTTGAGAAAATGCAAACATTGAAAATATAGTAAGGACTTGATCACCTATTCTGGGGAATGGGGTAATGTGTTTTTGGTTGAATAAAAGATAGCCATACCATATTAGGAAGAATTATCCCCTTGTTATTGTCTTTACTTGAAGATCAAGCAGTTTGAGAAAATGCATATGGGCACCAGGTTGACAAGGGATAGACAATGATAATTTTATATGTCAACTTGACTGGGCTAAGGTGCTCAGACAGCTGGTAGAATATATTCCTGAGTATGTCTATATAGGTCTTTCTGGAAGAGATTAGCATTAGAATCATTACACTGAGCATAGAAGATCAACTCTCAGCAATATGGACAGTCGAATGCCGTGCTATTGAGGGACAAAATAGAACAACAATGTCTTGGAAAGCCTAATTCTCTCTTCTCCTTAAGCTAGTATATCAGTTTTCTCCTACCGTTGGACATTGGTGCTTATAATTATTGGTCCTTTTGGACTTCAAGGTTTATAAAAAATGTCTCCCCTCCTATATAGTTTTCAGACCTTTGGTCTTTTAGCAGTTTTCAAGCCTTCAAACTTGGGCTAAACTATACCACTGGATTTTCTTGTTCAGGAGCTTGCAGAGATCCTATTGTGGGACTTCTTGGCTTTTGTAACAACATGAGACATTCTCTTAATAAATTCTCATTTATCTATATTTATACCTATATCCATCTATCCATTTATCTTTATATTATCTGTTTACCTTATTGGTTACACTTCTCTGAGAACCCTAATGCAGGTGACAGAGACCCATCTTATAAAGGCCAACACTGATAATTTACATCATTTGTATTCTTTAGCTTAATTTATTCTCAGGACATGGTCAAATTAATAACCTGATAAGATTATCTAATAAGGACTTGACACTCAAAATTAAAATTAAAGCCTAAAATTTTGTTTTACTTTACACCCCAAAGTTTGGATTCCCATGTTCATACACATTGCTTTTCTATGTTTTTGCTTCACTGTAATGAAGTAAAATACAAGTAAAAACTTTGTTTTATAAATTAATGAAATATTTTTGCATTTAATTTATAAATCTATGTGTGAAGATGAGTTAACATTGATAAGTTTTTGCTTAGAGAACAGAACACACTCCTTTTAATAATTATTCTATTGAATATTTGCTATTAAACCATCTTTATTTTTCTTTTAATGACAGGTTCACAGAAATAAACACCAAAAACCTAGTCCATAATTAGCAAAATAATCACACTTTTTTTAAAGGATCTCCCCAAACCTTTATTTTCTGATTATCTTAATTGTAGTTCTTCTGTAAAAGCCTAGTTCAAGATTATATTAAGTCATTTCTTTTAATTTTTTTAATTCTCGTTTTTATTATTTCCTTTTTCATTCCTGTTGTTTCACTGGAAGTAGATATTTCTACCTATTGTTCTGTTGAATTCCCTATGATGGGTTTGTTTTAAAGTTAGCATGGCCAAGCTAAAATCTCTCTCAAGATAACTTTCTGTTCTGTATCCACTGAAATGTCACTCATCTCTTCCATATTCCCCTATACAATGGATTAAAGATGGGTAAACATCTTTGGCTCTCCTATCACTAAGTAGTGTATCTGTACCCACCTTGTAACTTCAGTTGACCTACAGAGTATGGCCAGAGACACCATTTAACTTCCAAAACTCAGCGGTCTTTAAGAGTTCTATAGCATTCACCTTTACTACTTGGGAAACTCCCTCTTCAAAACCAAATACTATCTAAGAAGTTTGACTATCCTAAGAACACAGTGATGTGAGGAAGCATGACGTAGTCACATAGAGAGAGATATGAGGGCTGTGTGCAGGACCAGTAAGTCACGTCTCATGTAAAATCTGAGGATGTTATATCCTAGAACACAGGGATAGCTCAACATACTGCAGAGAACTACAGAAGAACAAAATCAAGAACTGATGGACAAGGGAAAACATAGGTGACAGAAATATGACCTTGATAATTAATTAAAATTACAGTACAAAAAAAATGCTACCAAACTTTTGTCCAGAATTAGTCTTGATCTTATTGCTTAATAAATGGTGCCACTTAGATCATATCCATTTTTTACTAACATTTAGGAGAAAGCTTATGTATTCTAAGTGAGAGAACAATAATCTAATCATTGAAAAAAGTAGAGGACTTAGTTTTACCTTATGAACTAGAACTAAACTTATATATATATATTTAATTATATCCTCAGATTTCTAATTTAGCCCTGCACTATTGCATTTTCTTAGTCATTATCTTGCTTTTTATAAACAAAATAGAAATTTTAATATTAAACATAAACTGTTTTCAAGTATATTTGCATCTAAGTTCTTATTCATCTGTCTTTTCTATAAGGCTGCAAGCTCTTCAAAAAAGATCATGTTCTACTATTTATATGTCCTCATTAGCTCGTAAAATGCTAAACATGGAATAACATCTAATTGACATTATTTGCATGAAAGAATGCTATACTCCCTTCTCCTCCAATCTCCTGTCAGCATTTTTGGGTATGCATACACATGTGCCGGTATGATTTTCAAGCCTCCAGGTCAGGACTGAACTGCTTAGTCAGCTATGTGGAATCCATTGCCTTAACCTCCTCACAACCTGCTAGCCCAATTGTTATTATTTTTTTAAATAAACATATCACTGTTGGGACTTGCAGTTAGTGTAATGGCTATGTCGCTGGACTCCCATGTAGTCGACCCCGGTTCGCGTCCCGGACCCAGTGGGGTTAAATTCACGTCAGGCACGTGTGCTTGAGTGCCCAAGATCCAGAGAGGAGAATGTAGGAGAAGGGATTGCGGCGCGGCCATTCCCCCAGGGGGTGATTTCTCGCTTTCTGTCTCTCTGTCTCTCTCTGTCTGGTGAGCGCACGTGCTCTATAGAAAAAACCTCTCCAAATAAATAAATAAATAAATAAACATATCACTGTTATTTTAGGAAATTTGCATAAATATGAAATACATGACATTAGAGGAAGTCTACTTTAAATTGATCATAAACCATTGGATATAAAATTTCCTGTTAATTGATCTCAATTGTAGTTACTCCACACTATCATTTGAATGATGGTTTTTCTTCTAAAATTTTATGTTTTAGGATTTAATGCTTGGAGGTAGTGAGACCTAATGACCACTAATTGCCTTATCGTCATTGCATCATGGAGGCCATACTCTTGTAAATTGATCAATGATATCTTCCGATACCCAGTAAGTTCTAGATTTCATGAGGAATAAGTTCTCATGTGAGTTGATTGCTATAAAAGACATAGAATGGACCTGCCATCCTCTGTGATTCAGTCACCCATACTGTACACTAGTATATTTACTGGCATAGGCTTTCATATTTCCCAGCCACCAGAACTGTGGGTGAATGAAACCCTATTTCTTTATAAGTCACTCACAGGTATCTATGTTAAAAATTCAACATCAGACTAAGAAAATTTACTTCTTTCACATTAAAAGAAAAATGGTTATAGCAATTCATTATCTTTTATCAAGTGGTAAGTACCTGAAATATAGTTAATTTACAACCACTCTGATTATCTCTTAGTTATATCAAATAAAAGAAGAATAACCTTGAATGCACATAAATATTAGCCTAACTCATCTTTGATCCACTACAGAAAGATGTAAATCTTTAAATTATGGATTAAACCAATAGAACAAATGTACACACTTCAAAAAATATATTTCTAAAGCATTCCTGAAGGTCTCTGGGGTATATAAGTTTGGTCACACAGTTTCTGTAGATAAGCAGTTGATTACTCTCCCTAATATTTTTCTGCCACAATACTGGAAAATATTACTTGTAAGAAACTTCTAAAATGAATCTTTTTTCCCCAGTCATTTATCCATTAAATCATGCTTTACATGTCTGTTTTCTACAGATCATTTCTACGACAAGTTTTTAATTCTAAAATAATAGGTCACATTCCCAAAAAGAACGTTTCTTATATGTTCAGAAATACCATTATCTATTATCAAAATTCCTCTGTCTAAACATCTAAGCTTATTTTAGCTTAGCAAGATTTTTTAAATTCCAATCAAAATATCCTAATAAAATGACTAAGTTAGCAGATTGTGACCCGAGTCATTTTTGCTAAAAAATGTCAACTTTATAGGAGAGAAGTTGCAGAGGTAATTAAGTCTTATGAGACAGCTCATAGAATGGCAAAAAATATTGGTGTCCTGCACAAGTGTTGAGGTTTGCTAAGAGCATGTACAGAGCTAATGAGCAAACAATTTTAGACAGAGAATTAGAAGAGGAAATAAAGTTGACATCAAGACATATAAATCTTTTTTTTTTAATTTTCCACTTACAACATTAGGTTGGATAAGACATGTTAACCTCTCAAAGTTAATTTCCTCATTAATAAGTGCCAAGAAGACTAACTCAGAGTATGATCAGATAATTAATTTAAAAGGTGCTACAAAAGTATTATAAAACTTTAAATTATACATAATATTAGATATAATAACTATAATAATTCTTCTAGGGCCAACTCTGAATATTCATAAATAAAAATCTTGAATACTATGTAGAGCAAAAAGGAAATTTTAGATAGTTCTTTGTGGAACAATCGTAATTAGTCACTTATAAACACTTGGTTATGACATTAATCACACTACTGACAGAAAAGAAAGCATATTTTTCTATTTGCCCCTTTTTGGAAATGGAAAAAATAGTAAAATTTAAATACAATTTTTCCATCTAAACAGCATTTACATTTATTAACTGTGCTTAATTACAGAACACCAAAGGAAGCTCCTAATCAGACTAAAAATAAACTTGGTATTGATTGAGTTCCTAATTTTCTTACACGTAGTAATCAAAGGCACAATATAATCTACTGTTTAGAGTATTCCAGTGAATATGCTCTAAAATTTGTTGAAATTGGTTGTGCCTAGTAGGCAAAAATATAAGCTATAGTTCAATAATTTATAAATACTGTGTACATAATACTATTTTCCAGATGGTTGAAGACTCTATTGATTTTTGAGCATACTGTCTCTGGTGCTTTCAAAGTTCAGACAACTTACTAACAAAGCACTATACTTAGAAAAGTGTCAATGACAGGATTCCTAGAAATCTATGTTTTCTTAAAACTCTATTTGGCAAACTTCTATATTGGGTTTTATTAAAAGTCACCTATTTTGAAAGCACCAAGATGAACACAAAAGAAATTCTGTATTATTTAATGCAATAAACATGGAATTGCTCAATTTTACTATTTTTGATTTGGGAACACTTATATCTAATATATTAGTAGTAGATAATAAGTTATTTTGTCATTGATACAGCATAAAATTATTTTTATTTTTATTCTAATGTCTCAACCCATAAAAGAAAGCTGAGACATAGTAAAGCAAAATAACTTATCTAGGCCAGGTTTAGGACAATTACCTAGGCACCACCACAAAATTCAACTAGTCTCAGATAATGAGTGCCAATGTGCTACAGATTTTAGGATGATTTTAAAGGCAAAGGTCACAAAATAGTAGTTGGGAGTAGCAAGGGCACCTTCTACAGAGTGATTGGCTAAATTCTGTGATAAGGGAAGCACAGTGACATGATCACCTGGAGTCACTTTGTTTTTATTATTTGCTTGTTAAGAGAGTTTGTGTGTGTGTGTGTGTGTGTGTGTGTGTGTGCGTGTGCGTGTGTGTGTGCACACATGATCCCTGGAAACGCAGAGAGAGAGAGAAAGTGAGAAATTACTTCCTGGGGAAATGGTCACCACAATCCCTCTCCTCCATTCTCCTCAGGATTTTGGGCAATCACACACACCTGCGCAGCATGAATTGTAAGGCTCCAGGTCCAGGACTCAAACTGCTGTGGACCAAGTGAGAGTTCAGCACCTTAACCACTATACCACCTGCTGGTCATGAGTCACTTCACTTTTAATCTTTATTGAAAGTGAAGTGTGGAGACAGTACTTCTGAAAGGAAAAGGAATAATGTGTTTGGGCAATTAGGATGTACATAAAACAAAAGTCTAGGTAACCTCTTGAGCTATTTCAGGTGGATATTCCTAAGAAAGCCACCAAGGGCTCTGTGTTTCTAGCAAGCACACATACCCTAAAGCTAAAAAATCTGTCTTAAAAAAAAAAAAAAAAAAGAAAGAAAAGAAAATCATCAGGCCTGCGTAAGTTTTATTTTCTTAATGCACTGATGTAGATAGACTGGAATTTCCTATTTTCAGGAAAACTTTATTTGGGAATCTATTAACTTCCTTAAAGTTTCAGTTTGATGACATGCCAGTTTAGTTTGAATGATTCCATTTTGGTTTGGTCTATTCAGGCCCATAGCAGGAACTTAGTCCAAAATAATGGGCCCTTATCATTTTTATTTAATTATGGTTTCTCCTATACCCTTCTACTCTATCTCTAATGCCACCGGCCTAGGCCAAACAGTGTCCCATAAACACCACTGACTGTGCTCTAGTCATCCATGGCTCTTTCATATTATAATATTACATCACCTGACTCATTTTTCACTTGATTTATAAAAAGTCAAATTTGATCACATCACCTTTTGAATGGTTCTACATTCCACTGGGCATAAATTCTGAATTATCCACAACAATGGTCTTCATATTCTGTCATCTGGCTACCTTCTCCAGGCCCATTGATCATCACTTTTTCCCCCTCTGCCCCTTTGTGGTTTAATTCCCCGAGCTGTTATGTACTAATTCCTTGGGCATAGTGTGCCTTTTCACACTTTTGTATGTATTACACTATTATGCAAGAGTAAAGTCCTGTGCCTAGAGCAACTCTGTTTAAACTTAACAGAGTTGTTGCCCCTCCTAGAAAATATTCCTAAAGGATTGTGTTAGTTAGGGTTCTCTAGAGAAACAGAACCACTACAGTATGTAGAGACAAATAAGAGGTGACTTTATGAGGGAATCAGATGATGCGATTATGGCTGCCGAGAAGTCCCACAACTGGCCATCTACAAACTGGACTTGCTGGAAGTCTAGTTGCATGGTTCAGTCCAAATCCCAAGGTCTCAGAGGCAGGGGGATCCAATGATATACCTCACAGCTCAAGGCTGAAAGTCTCAGAACTCCAGGGGTCACTGGAATAAATATCGGAGTCTGAAGGCAGACAATCCTTGAATCCTAAAGTTCAAGACGGCCAAAGTCTATCTTGCGCTCTCTCAAAAGAGACCCATTCCTCTTCCACATTTGTTATCTCTGGGACCTGTATAGTTTGGATAGTGCTTGTTCACATTGAGGGTGGATTTTTCATGTCTTATCTACTCAGACTTTGATGTTTATCTCTGCTGGAGACACCATCATGGACATTGACAGGGTAATTCTTTATCAAGTTTCTAGGCATTCCCTAGCTTAGTCAAGTGACACTCAAACTAACCATCATAGCCATCATCCTCAGGAACTCTTAACATTTTATATTTACCACTAGAATATTTCTATGTATATGTTTATGTGTGTGGGGGGTGGGTGGATATGTGTGTGTGTATACATATTTTCCTCTTCTTCCTGTCTTATGCCAAATAGAGAATTTGATATTTGTATGATGTATATGTTGGCTACATCTATCAATGATGTAGGAATAGGGAGGGATGCTTACTTAGGAGTCCAAAAACCTAGGTCTGTGCCACCCACAACAAAGAGACAAAAACTTGGTGAATAAGTAATGGAATTAATCTGTGAAGCCAACACTGAAGAGAGTGGACTGGAATTCATGTCTGTCTCCACTGTACTGGACAAAATACAAAGTTTAAACTGGGAAGAAACAAAGGAAAAGTTATCGAGGAGGTTGTTTTCAGCGCACAAGGAAATGTGGTATTGTCAGGGGGCTTCTGGGGGCAGTTTCCGTTCTGAGCATCTAATACCAGGCAAGGCAGAATGGCCAGGTTTCCTGTTCTGCAAGGGACTTAAAGATACCAACAGATTAACAAGGCAGCAGAAGCAAATGGAGTCAGTTAAGACAACTCTTAGATCCTAGATTATAAACTAGGTGCGGCTTTGAAATGCTTGAGCTAATAAAATTTTCTCAGCTGGCCAAATGAAAGGGGGCTGGTGGCACTTTCCATTCTCTGCCTTCCTAGCCTAGCCAGGCATCTGTAAAGACTCAGCAAGGTTATTATATTAATTTCCACTAGGATCCATCTAGTGTGAAGGAGATTTCTGTAAGACTCATTATGAAGTAAAAGATACAAGTTAAAGACAGAGTTTCCCAAGGCTTAATCTATTAAGACAGACTGTTAAGACTAAGTATCCTATAGTCACTTTGGTTCTATTAGAGCCTAGTTACATTGGGACTAAAGGAACTGTTACTATGAATAGTCATTAAAGAATATTTTCTAGAAGTTAAAATAGAAATTCTCATATAAATATAAAATGAACAACTTTCAAATAGTTTATTTAAGTAATTACTTAGTGAGAACACCATTAAGATATTACAACTGATTCAAAAAAGAATTTAAAGTAACATTTATAATTAATTCCTGAAGGAAAGTAAAAGTGAATTTATACATACAGGTTAAAAACTCATTTTCCACTGGAGAGAAGAGAATTTCAATTCAAATGGAACTGAATATAATCAATTTTCCAGTTAGGTATATATGGACAAGATAATTTGCATTCCTATGTAATAGTTTGGAGAGTTGAAAATAGTTCAAAGACAACCAAAATTGGGGATAATTTAAAAGGATACATATAATACAATATGTTGTTTTTTCTTTGTCCATTTTCAAGTATTTCACTTTTTTCTAAGAGAATTAATAAAAAAATCTGTAAACAAAATCCATATTTTACACCAAAGTATCCATTAGTACACACACACACACACACACACACACAGAGTACAAACAAGAAGGCATTTCCATTACAAGGGGTGAATTCCTCCAGGAATTTCATTCTACAATAATCTTGACTACTCAAAAACATTATTCCTTTTTAAAGCCTAACTCTGGCATCATTTTATTCTTTCTTTTTTTTTTTATTTTAATTTTGCTGTAAGGTTCATATACTGACTGGAGAGAGACAGAGAAAGAGAGGAAGAGAGGGAAAGTGAGAAAGCAGCCCCTAGGGTGAATGACAATGGTAAAATCCCTCCTCCATTCTCCTTTTGGGATTTTGGGCATGCATGCACACATGCCTGGCATGTTTTTTGAGCTGATGGGTTTGGACTTGGGCTGTTGGCTATGTAAAATACAGTCACCTTAACCACCCTGCCACCTGGTTGCCCCACCATCATCCCCTTAATTAAACTTAACCTATTAAATGCAAGAGAGATGTTATTCCTTCCTCATTCATGATCCACATTATCTCTGCAGACACTTCTATTATATCATAAAGCTGCATTTACCCCCTTATTTGTCTATTTCACTATTTTAGACACAAGTTCCTTGAGGGCTAAGTCTATGTCTAATCCATCTTTATTTTTCCAGAATCTCACACATTTGTCACAGAAGTGATGTTTAAAAATATTTTGTGAATACTTGATTAAAGAGGAATAAATTGAAAAATGACAAATTCATTTTTAACAGATTTGAAGCCTTTTTTTCTATGTATGAAGAGGCAGTATGAAGATAAAGTTTATCTAGAGAAGAGATCGCTATGCTGAATTAAGGCCAGAGAACAGAAAGGAGAACGTTGCTGACAGCCTGCTTACTAATTATTTTCTATTTCTGCTCAATTGATCTTCAAGAAGACATTCTTTCTTTTGATATAAGCTTTCACTGCACCCCTTAAGGGTTGGCCACACACCTTGCTGACACAAAGAAGAGCAGACAGCTAAGAAACTGCTCCAGGTAACTTGTGCTAATGGTCTTTTACCCTATCCTGCCTCTTCGTCATCTCAAGACTCTTTTATGTTACCTTTGACAAATGTGAACCCTTTCCAAACAACTTAACATATCTGACCTCTTGTTTGTAAAAGTAGCATGGTTCAGAGTCAGCGACCATGTCTGAGAATTCTCTCCAGCCTTGCTGCTGGTGGGATCTGACTTTGGGTACCAGGGTCTGACCCTTAGTTTGTGCTGGCCTTATGAGACCAATAAGTTTCCTTTCATTACAACTTTTACTTTACAGCTGTCCTTTTTCATCCAATAGGTGTTTAATATATTAAATTAAGGCAATGACACACCAAAGAAAATATTAAAATTCACAAAATGTATTCAAGTCAACTGTACCTACTACTTCTTGTGCTTTTGACATAATCTAGGTCAGGCAATGAATATACCTTTGGATTAACTAGTTGCAATATTTTATTAAGACTGTGTTTAAGGGACCAGCAGATAGTGTAATGGCTATGTCACTGGACTCTGATATAGTTGACCATGGTTCGAGTCCTAGACCCAGTGGCTTAAACTCACACCGGGCATGTGTGCATGCGTGCCCAAGGTCCTGAGAGGAGAATGGAGGAGAAGGGATTGTGGTGTCGCCATTGCCCCTGGGGGATTATTTCTCCCTTTGTCTCTTTGTCTCTCTCTGTCTTTCTGGTGAGCGTGCATGCCCTATTGCAAAAGAAAAAAAAATCTTTCAAAAAAAGAAAAGACTGTATTTAACTACTACAAATTTATAAACAAATCTGGTTTAATATGATACAAGTGAACTTGCAAAACAGTTATTTGTTTAAAGTTTTAGATCTATAATAAGAAGAAATTAAATACAAGAAATACAAGAAATTGGGACCAGCAGTTAGCGTAATGGCTATGTCACTGGACTTCCATGTAGTCAACTGCGGTTTGAGTCCCAGACCCGGTGGCTTAAACTCACGCTGGGCACGTGTGTATGCATACCCATGATCCCAAGAGGAGAAAGGAGAAGGGATTGTGGTGTGGCCATCCCCCCTGAGGGGTGATTTATCGTTTTTTGTCTCTCTGTCTTTCTGGAGAGCATACAAGCCCTATAGCAAAAACTTCTCAAAAAAAAAAAAAAAAGAAAAAAGACAAGAAATTAAAATATTTTCTATATAGACTTTAGATTAACACATGTCCGTGAGTAAGTCTTCTTTCATAAAATAAAACTGATTTAAAATATTATCTAATTATTCATGTGCTCAAACTTTGCATCTGGTAGAGTTTGTGAGCTAATGTTAATTATTAACAGGAACTATTATGACAAGTTATCTTGCATACTAATGGTTCTAGTTGTTATAAAAAATTTGCATTGACCTATAATAGACTCTTAGAAAAAATATAGTTTTTTTCACAGGCATCGGGACTGTGCTGCTCTGAAACTATGAGTCTAGTCTAATGGTAAACTAATGTTAACGTTTAACAAGGATGACTAATATCCATGAGGTGCCCAGTATGCACAGTCATGGATGAGGAGCTTTGCACATTTCCACATTCAAATCACACAATGACCCTGTGGAAATTATTAGGCACCTCCTCACCTCCGTTTATGAAAGAGAAAGGTAAGGTTTCAAGAAATCAAGTGTATATTCCAAGATGAAGCCAACAGTGAATGCCTGATTGTGACAAAGTCCAAGACTGACTACTACTCACTCACGCAGTGGGTGAGGAGGGAGCTTAGAACTTTTAACACAAGCAAGAGCACTTGAAAAAACTCACTGTCTTTTTAGTGTCATGTATTCAAATTTGGGAAACAGGTTGTGATAACTAATACATTAATTAGAAATGACGCACTGGGGACCAGCAGTTGTTGTAATGGCTATGTGGCTGGACTCGCATGTAGTTGACCACAGTTTGAGTCCCAGACCTGGTGGCTTAAACTTACGCCAGGTGTGTGTGCATGTCTGCCCAAGATCCCTAGAGGAGACTGGAGAAGAAGGGATTGTGACATGGTCATCCTCCCTAGGGGGTGATTTCTCTCTTTCTGTTTCTCTGTCTCTCTTTGTCTTTCTGGCAGGCACATGTGCCCTATAGCAAAATCTTCTTGAAAACAAATAAGAGAAGCACTGGTATCTGACTAGTGCCTTAATGGTGTGTCATCATGGAGAAAGTTAGCACATGGCGGCAAGAGGGAGGGGAGCAGGAGACTCAGAGGAAATCTGGTAACCCCATACTTGTATTAGCAGACTGCTCCTGCAATATCTAACCCATCACCACTATAACAGCGCTGATCCAATCACGAGTGATACATCCTGATGACTTCATTGCCTTGTAAGCGCCCCACCTCTCAATTCCATTACATTGACAATCAAGAGTCTTGGAGGGGACATTTACATTAATAGGCACATAG
>NW_006159884.1:1550305-1552589 GCF_000334495.1 Tupaia belangeri chinensis | reverse complement strand
CCCTACCTCTATCCCAGTCTTGTTCTTTCTTATCAAAATCTATCCTTCATGCTTGAAAGTTAAAAGAAAAAGAAGCACTTTTGTTGAACACAAGGGTAGAAAATTATAATAACAGTGATGAGACTATTTAACCCTTAGTAACACTCATTGGTAAAAAAAATACTGAGATTAAATTTTTTTTCTTTTCTTTTCTTTTGGAGAGGTTTCTGCTGTAGGGTGTGTGTGCTCGCCAGAAAGACAGAGACAGAGAGACAGAAAGTGAGAAATCCCCCTCCAGGGGGAATGGCCATGCTGTAATCCCTTCTCCATTCTCCTCTCGGGATCTTGGGCATGTACGCACATGTGCCCCGGCATGAGTTTAAGCCGCCAGGTCCGGGACTCGAACCACGGTTGACTACATGGGAGTCCAGCAACACAGCCATTACACACTGCTGGTCCCAAGATCATTTTCATTTTACAAATAAAAAAAAGGGTTTCCCCCCCACACACACTAATTATACCAGTTGTCCAGGCTTTTATTCAAGGCCTCTATAACTAATGATAACTTCACATTTGTAATATTTCCAAATGAAGATCTTTAAAATTTCTTTCAGACTTTTCAAAATTTGCTAACAACCCAATACATTTTCAACTAAACTAACCTATAGAATATCCATCTCTAGGTTTTCTACAAAAAGGCCTACAAAAAGCAATTCATACTAATACAGACTTCTTTTCTGATATGTTCCCATCCATGTGTGATTCTGTGGCACATAACTAGATGTCTGTGGGAGGAACTCTGACTGTGATAGGCAGCCATAGGGAACGACATACTTCATTTATGGGACACATGAGGATATCAATTTCCCATTGGTTCAGATGAAGTTCACCTCATGGCTCACTTACACATAAATGGGAGAGAAGACACATTCCCTCCAGAATATCAAGGTGTTCTATTCTGAGAACTGCAGAATTTGATGCAGGTGGCTATTGAATTAGCTATTAGCAGTTGATTAGAATGATGCATTTTAGAATGTTCTATTTCTCCCAAGAACAAAGAAAAAGCAATTTTAAACAGAACTCTCAGCTTCTAATATTATGTCTGATTCCATCATACCATTTTTTGTGAAATAGAACTATAATTTAAATCTGTAAGTTAATGGAGTTTGACAGAAAGGTACACATCACACTTTGCAAAAGAGCCTTGATTACTTTCAGTGCTTCCTCTTGGTAATAAAACCTTGACAGCTTCCATTTTTCAAAAGAACAGCTTTATTATTTTCTTCTCAATTCTAAGTAGTTACTTAACTTTAAGATAGCTGCAAGTAAACAAGAGTTTCTCTATTTTAAACAAAAAAGAAAAGGTGGATAAGAGGAATTTCTTATCCACTTTCTTCCAATCTTTTATCACTTAGGAAACTTAAAATAACAAATGAGTACAATTTAAAGTTGAATACATTAAAATATTTTAGGTGTTACTTAGTGATTACATGAGCTAGGGTCCAGGCAGGAAGCAGATAGCATATAGGCAAGTCAGGTTATTTGGGCAGACTTGAATAAAGGCATTATTTCTAAAAGTGCTTGCTGTTGTGTAGGAAAATTACAATGACTAGTGTAGTACTCAGGGGCTGACCACAGTAAGGTATCTGACTATGCCTAGAACTAAGGAGCAAAGAAAGAAATCACTTGACTGGAACTAGGACCTGTGATCTTTAGTTAAGGGAAGCAGTTAGCCTGACACAGCCTCATAGAGAGAACGCAGGGGAAATGTCTACTTTAGCTTTTCTTTGTTTTCTCCTTCTGAATTTTTGGTGGCTTTCCAATGGGCAAGACAACTGGAAGCCCACTGATGGAATCCAGATAACCCAGCCTTTCTGAATACAATGTAGTTTGAAAAGGATAGGAGAGTAGAACCTGGTAGATTTCCAGGGAAATGTTATTTTAGACCATCATTTAATTTTATTTTTTATTTGCAGATTTTTGCTCTTAGGGGATACCTATTTAAGATAGGAATTGCAATTTCTAAGGTCCATTATATAGTGAAGTTATATTTCAGGAGGGAACAGCATGATCTGGTTTGTACCCATGAACCACACATAGATACTGAAGTTTTTCAACATTATAAGACTGAAAACGGGGACCAGCAGTTGGCGTAATGGCTATGTCACTGGACTCCCATGTAGTTGACTGCAGTTTGAGTCCTGGACCCGGTGGCTTAAACTTACGCTGGGCATGTGCACATGTGTGTCCAAGATCCCGAGAAGAGAATGGAACAGAAGGGATTGTGGCATGGCCATCACCGGGG
>NW_006159884.1:1529147-1550274 GCF_000334495.1 Tupaia belangeri chinensis | reverse complement strand
GGGGGGGTGATTTCTCACTTTTCTGTCTCTCTGTCTTTCTGGAGAACACATATGCCCTACAGCAAAAATCACTCCAAAAGAAAAAAAAAAAGAAAAGAAAAAAGACTGAAAACAATCAATGTACCTGTCTGAAGGACTAAAGGCAGATCAGAGAAAGTAGATCAATAAGTCATCTGGTAGATTATTAGGCAGAATATGTGGTCCAGGACATTAACAAATTCCAGAACAAACAGAAACAATGGAAATGTGCTGTCTTTTCAAAACCCCACCCATGGTTTATTCGATCATCATTGTCTACACATTTTTTTCTTTGACCAAGCATGTACAGCAGTCATCATGCAGGTAATAAGCAATACCTTTTAGATGCTTGAATTATGGAAAAAACCTAGGATTGTACAAGCCTCTGAGTAATTATTCTGTAGTTTTACCACCAGCTATAAAGTATACACATTGGCTTCTCTCTAGTCTCTTTACATCATTTCTGCAGTCACTACAAGACCAGGCCACTCAGAGAAGACGTATATGATTTAGGCAAAAAGTATCATTATGTAGGTGATTCAATAAATCCATATCCTGTCTATTGATCAGCATTTTCTACACAGTTGACATTCATTTCTTGTATGTGGCAATATATGAGGTTTGCCTTTAAAGAATTTATAGTTTTACAAGAATACCTACAAACATAGGCATTATCTTGCTCTCTTATTTTTTTTCATTGTATGAATTATGAAACAGTAGACAGTGTTTCATTCAAGTGAGATAGAACATTGCCAAGTGAAGCACAACATGATATATGTAGAAAATATTGTGAAGATGTACAGAATAGGAATGCAGATTTGCATTTTATTTTTATTCCAGGGGAGTAGAGATGAGCTATGCTATGCACATACCTATTGAAGCAGTCACTGATGCATGAATGCGTCCCTATTTGTTCCACTTTCATCCACTGCAGTACCCTTGGATCATGTTCTTGTTTGGTGTTTTATTAGGACAAGTAGTAGGCTGTTTTGAAGAATACAGTGCAGGGTATCTTTAAATCTTTTTTTCTTTTTTTTTTTTTTGGCATTTCTCATTGTATTGTACCATGTCAAGTAAGCATGAACCACTGTGCACAGTATATTGAATTTTCTTCAGGTAGTTCAAAACAAATTAATTCTCTACCCACACATCATTTAAAGTACTAATTCCCTGTGCAGCCCAGCAAACTTCAAGCTGTACCTGTTCAGCATTTAAAGTTAAGGCAGAGCACCATAAACACCTGTTAAAGTTTATTGCCATCTGCTTCCTCAAGAAATCTAAATTCTAATAATACAAAATTAACAGATGGGAAAGAGCTATAACCTCAGCTCAGAAGAGGGTAAATGCAACCTTTAAATTAGCATAGTGTCATTTTGCTGGTAATTGTTTACAAAGGCCACAGGGACATAGTTCAACAGTGATGGCCCATTAGTGACATACTTTGTTTTTGTTCAGGGATGGTTTGGATAGATAGGATCTCTTGATGATTTCTAAAATGCTACCTTAAAATAAATCTTCTTCCTCTCAATGAAGGAGCAAAATAATTAAGATATAATGAAATGTGGTTCAACATATGACAGTCCTAAGGGGAATAAAAAGATGCCTCTGAGACCAGGAATGGCAATGTTTTAAATAAGAAATTAAAGTTAGTTATACTCCACTTGCACAAGTTTAAGAGCAAAAAGTAGATCTTGAGAAGAAATCCACAGGAAAATATATGAATTTTCAAGAACTATTCCTCTTAATATTCACAAATAATTGAGACTTGGTTCCATGAAGACTAACGAAGAACTAACATGATTAAAAAAGCAACCTTTGTAGACCTCAAGGTTTTATTTTGTTTTGCTTTGCAAAATTAGCATGTCTTTGTGTTTCTTTTTCTGATTGTAAAAGTAATGCCTGCTCAATATAAATAATTCAAACCATACAGAGTGCTTAAAGTGGAAAGTGGAAGGCAACCATGATTTCATGCTCCACAAACCTGAGGAACAAACATCAATAAATCTCTTTTATTTTTTCAATTAATGATGCGAGAACCCACATGGCAGTTTTGTAAGGAGTCCAACATGGAGCTAGCTCCAAGTTACCCACAATTCAGAGGGACTACATAGGCTCAGTTGTGACCGGCCTACAATGTGAAGAGAGTGCCTGAATCTGAACCCAGCCTGCTGCTTGGTATCTCCTGCCACTTCACATGCCACTGTTGAAATCTGGCCCTCCATTACATGATGAGAGAAATCTGTCCACACTATGCAGAGGCTCAGTGGTGCATGCTTTTGCATGATCTGTTGAATCTTTGTTAAAAGGCCCTACCCCTGTCCCCCAGCCCTCTATCACGTAGTATGCTCAAGTTGCCACCACACTGGGTGTATTAGTCTTCTCTTGATACCATGAAGAACGTGGTAAAAGTTACCAGAATTTACCACCCCAAAATACCCTTCCTGGCGTATGGATTACTTTGAAATAAAGGTCTTTGGCAACCTCTAGATTCAAGAAATACTCTAAATTCAGGATATGGGAATTTCTTGAGCAAAGGAGTTTTATTATAAAGAAAATTTCTGGTTGTGAAATTTGCCTATCTTTTTCCATACCAGGAAGGCAAGAATTCTCTTACTTATTTATTTTTATTTTTTTGAGAGAGATTTTGCTATATGGCACATGCACTCACTAGAGAGACAGAGAGAGATAAAGAGACAGAAAGTGAGAAATCATCCCCCAAAGGGATAACCAGGCCACAATCCTTTCCTCTCCATTTACCTCTCGGGATCTTGAACATGCATGAATACACACCTGGAGTGAGTTTTAAGTCGCCAGGTCTGGGACTTGAACCTTATTTGGCTATGTGGGAGTCCAGTGACCTAACCATTACACCATCTGCTGGTCCTACAAGAACTCTTAAAAACTATAATCTATAGGGAAGGCAGTAACTTAATCTGATTAAAAACCTTACTATATCCCTCCCCCCTTGACAGGGTGGGCTGAAGTACCTCTGGCTTCAATCCCCCCAGGTGCTCTTTCCCCCAATAAATGTTAATTTGTATAAATAATAATAATAAATTTTTAAAAACTACACTGAGAAATATACTAACACAAACCCTTTTATACTCCATGCTTAACTTTGGAAGCTGAAAGATACATGTAGAAAGTTACTTCTAGCTCATTGTTTGGTTTGTTCGAAGTTTTACAGTGCAAAAAATAATACCTTACTAGATAACTTTCATTTATCATATATGTTCCTGGTCATCTTTCTCCTCTTCCAGGTCAAAACTCCTTTTCCTCTGTTTACCCTAACATTGTAGGCAAGCCTTAATTCGAACTAGTCTTTGAGTTACTCAGCTCTGAATGTGTTCACGTATATGCACTACGCACATATTAATAACCTTCTATTTACTTTTTATTGTGAATGTGTAATTTGCCAATATAAATGACAGGAACCCCATTAGAGAACCTAAGATGTGCAGAAGAGGAAGGTTTTTCTCCCTTTCCTATATCGGAAATAAAGGAAGACCACCCACATAAGAATAAGCAAAGGCTATATATTAACAGCTTGCTATAGCTAGTCAGCCTTTATTACTTGCATCTGATTGATTCTTAAGGCAGACAAGCAAGTGACTATAGAAATATATCTCATACTGAGAGCTTTACAGTGGTGGAAAAAAAATAAATTTAACATGTGCCCTGACTGGAAGACTGTTGGCATAGAGAAGCAAGAGACTTACTGACAAGAGGCAAAATATTCTGTGTTTAAGTAGGGTAGCTACTAGGTTTTTTTCTCATTGACCCTAAGTGTGTATAAAAATGAGAGAAGCAGATAATTATTGATCAAGTCATGATCTAATTGAGTCAATTGCTATAGAGGTTGTAGTTCAGCCTCCTGCAGTGGTCGCTACAGAGTTTGTGGGTTCTATTTCTATTTTTACATATTACCTGGCATTTTCTATTTGCATACTCAGTTTCATAACATTCCCATAAATTTAGCAGCTTCAACATCACAGTTATTTGGTCACAGTTCTATAGATCACAAATCCTAAAAGTGTCTCACGGAACTACCATCAAGTTGTCTGCAGGCTGCATTCTTCCCTGGAAGCTCCAAGGAAGAATTCATTCCTACTCATTTGGGTTTTTGACAGAATTCAGTTGCTTGACACTGTAGAACCAAAGTATCCACTTTCTTGCCAACTGTAAGCTGAGAGCCCTTTGCTGCGTTTTTTTTTCTTTTGTTCCTTTCTCCAATTTCAAAGCCTGCAGAATTGGCTTCCAAGTAAATTGTTATTGTACCAATTGGAAATTAATGCAGATGTGAAGAGTGATTATAGCTTCATCAGATGATTGGGTGTATGTATGTGAATTTTTTTATTTTTTGAGAGATTTTCACTGTAGGGCGCGTGCGCTCGCCAGACAGACAGAGAGAGACATAGAGACAGAAAGCGAGAAATCACCCCCCGGGGGGATGGTCACGCCGCAATCCCTTCTCCTCCATTCTCCTCTCGGGATCTTGGGCACGCACGCACACGCGCTCGGTGTGAGTTTTAAGCCACCGGGTCCGGGTCACGAACCGCGGTTGACTACGTGGGAGTCCAGCGACATAGCCATTACGCTAACTGCTGGTTCCCTGGATGTGAATTTTAAGTGGCAAGGTAGAAGAGCATTCAAGGCAGAGAAACAGCATGTGCAAAAGTACTGAGGCGTACAAAAGTAGGAAGAGATTCAGGAATTAAGAACTAGTGGGGATTGCTGGAAACTAAAGTACAAAAAGGAGTGGCAGAAAGCAAAACTGACAGGGGAATGATAGGAGAAATCAAAACATTTGCATCATCTTGCTAAGCATTTAAAGTGCTTTTTTTTTTAACCTTGTGTAAAAGTAAGGGACACACTAACTATATATGAACAACAAGTAGATTTCAAAATACACTAGCTTTACAATTACTTAGAGATGAATTCGAATTCTGCTCCTGCCATTCACCAGCTGCGTGACTTTGGCCAATTTGCTTAACTATATTGCACCTCCATTTTCTCATATGAAGAAGAGAAAGAACCATAACTTGTCCAAATATTATGAGCACTAATTGAAAAGCTGTATTTTTACTTCATAGGAAAATAAAAAATAGGATACTGGAAATAATTTTCTCTTACACTGAAAATACATTCTATTCCATATCTACATAAATAGGAAGATTAATTTAGTGGATCCTCACTCCAGGAAATGATAAAAGCCACGTTGTCACCCAGTTGAGCACACCAATATAATCATCAATCTAACAACTGACTGAGGTCGCATTTGAATTTGCATCGAGGGATCCAAAACATCTTAAAGTACTGGCATCACTCAGCTGCAAGCCATCACTTACCCACACTAAATTAGATGCCCATGGAGACCATCACAATGGATTATTTGTTTATTTAATATATAGTTAGTATTTATAGTGAAGTAAATTATTTCCTCCAATTGGCTTATAATAACCGCATGTCTACTTATTCAGAATAGTGGTTATTGGCTTCATGACCCTGAAAAATAAGCAGGACAAGGACAAGCAGGACAATGGCAATATCTTCTAAGTCTTATGTATAATTATTCTAATTTTTCAAGCCTGTTTGAACTCTGCCAAATTTTCCTTTATTGTTATTGTATGCAAAAAGAGAGAAAAAAGATATTACATAAATTATAGCTTACCTTTGAGAAATCGCACAGGAGGAACACAAACTTTAGAGGAAAAATTATTATTTGAACTTGTCTTCTCATTTTTAACACTAGCCCTTTGAGATTTGGAAGTCCACTTAGGGGTAAATAATAATTACTATGACTTGAATGTGTCCCCCCAAATTTCATATGTTAAAATTTGAGCCATTGTGAAAATATTTAGAGGGTGAGAATTTCATCTGACTATGCAACAGTGAGGCTTTGAAAGGACATAAGTGTTGAATAGGTTATCAAGATGGGGCCCCGTATCTGAATACTGGGGAGGGAATGAGACAAAGAGACAGGTAGACACAGAAATGAGCTCTGCTCTTGCATCTGAACTCGGTGTCACCCTAAGATGCTTAGCACCACCTCAGGCCTCTGTAGGGCATCTCTATCAGCAAGAAGAGCCTCATCAGACACGTTACCTTAACCGTACATCTCCGAAACCATGAACTAACTTAATCACAAGTTTTGTAAGTTACCTAGACTTAGGTATTGGGTTGTCAGAAAAATCATGAAGCATTTTTGCATAGAAAAACATAGGAAAAAAATCATAACTTTATAGAGAACCCAATATTTCTTTTAGTAGCAATACAATGGACCAGAACAATAACAAAACTAACCCAAACAAAAAGATTCCTGTGGCAATTCTTGAGAAATACATAGGTGTGTGTATGTACGTTCACATGTGTACATCTATATACACACATACATATACATACACACATATATACATATGCATGTATGTAATATATGTGGATATATGTATATGCATGCATATATGTGTGTAAATATGTATCTATACCTTGGGTCAGTGTCTTTATGTGCATATGTACACATATATATACACACATATAGGTATGACATATATGTATTAACCCGAGGTATAGAGAACTGTGGGCTGAGGATAGTAACAATATCTGTTTTCGTGCTGTCATTAATATTACATAATATAATGAATATAAAATCTTTAGCATAGAGCCTGGTAGATCTAAAGCATTCAATTGCTGTTAGACAATCTTACCATCATCAGTCAGCACCATCATCCTTATCGAAGTTTTCATCACATGTAACCATTTCTTCTGTTTGAAACTGTTTAGTTGCTTGCCTCGAAGACAATGAGGTAGGAAAATCAGGTCACTTAGAGCAGAAAGAAATAGAAGCAACCTCATGAGACTCAGAGCTAGTGCAGAACAGGAAGCATCTGCCCTCAGGCTCCTTGTCTCCAACAGAGTGTGTGCTCCTTGCCTTTCCATGAGAAAGCATCACTTACTATGTAGGGTTGGGTTTATATAGAAGGGGAACTTTCCTGGTCATTCTAGTCCCTAATCATACAGTCGAGTGTCTTGGTAACATCATAAAAGTTAGGACACAGGTCCAGCTGCAGTAGTGCAGATAATACCATGTCTTGGGAGGATGGAAGCTTCATGGGAGGTCCAAGCTGTTTCTGGGCCATACTAACATTCCAGGTATAGTTGCTTGCACCTGCAGTCCTAGCTAATTGAGAGGCTGAGGCAGGCGGTCACAACACAGTGAGCCTCTGTCCAAAATGCTTATTTCTGTCTCTCTGTTAACCTGTACTTCTTTCTTTCTTTTTTTTTTTTCTTTCCCTCTCTCTCACTCTTCTCCTTCACATAAAGGGGGGAAAAGAAGAAAGGATATGGCTAAGAAATGAATGTCTCCTCCTCAAATTTCACAACCCTCTGTAGTGCATGGCTTGAACATCTGTCGTTGCCCTTTCACCCTTCCCAGTAGGTTTCAAGCATCACAAGCTTCTAAAAGGACACAGCAGTCTGTATGTCTGCCCTTATCATGTGTGTATCTACTAAGCATGGCTTTCATCCTTCATCTGCCTACTAAGTTTTCTCCAGCTGGCCTTTCAACACTCAGTTAAGACTTTCCCTTCTCTGAAGCCAATTGCTCATGTGGCTGGGCACAATTAATCACATTCTCCTCTAAACCCCAGAGTATATACTTCCATATTTTCTGGTTCTTTCCTATAAAATTGTCAACTTTCCACCTCTCTTTACCTAAGAGTTGACAATCTTTTTATGTTTGATACTTATATAATCACACTATAACACTGGCTTACAAACTTTTGTTAAACTATCAGGTACTCTTTGAGTTCCTCATGGAGAGAGACCCTATCATATTTGAAAATGTAACTGCATTTGATAGTAGTCAAGCTATATGTTTATAATCTGTTCCAACAAGCCTTGGCTATAACTTAATTTTTCTATGTCTCAATTTCATTACCTGTAAAATAAAACTAGTAATTCCAATGTTAAGATTGCTGCAAAGTGGGCTGGCAGATGGTGTGGTTGTTAAGGAATTCAACTCCCACATGATCAACTTCAATTCAAGTCCTGGTCCTGGTGACTTGCTTTCTCATCAAATTTAATAATAATAAATAAAATTAAATAAGTAATCCTAAATAAGAAAAGATTACTGCAAGGATTAAATGAGATAGACTGCTGAATTTTGTTTTCAGGGGTCTCATAGGTTTAAACCTTTTTAAATAGTCCTATTACTATTCTTTAAGGAAATTAAGATAAGTTACTCAAATATTTGCAAATAATATGGTGTCATCTTTGGGGAGAAAAACAGATGTGCCGGTAATATATGAAATCCAAGCATGAATGAATTTGTCCTGTCTAAGTCAGCTAGACTGATAACTGAGCAGCAGTCTTTGAAAGAAATTAAAACAAAGTCAGGCATTGTTTTCACATTAATACCTTAAGGTATTAATTTGCTGTTTTATCTTAATTCATAAAATTTCACAAAAACCTTAAAAGCATATGTCCTAATTGACTACACACATAAGAAGTCCCTTGAATGATTTTTCCTCTCATCTTAAATTTATGCAGGAGCACTCAGAAATACATCTACAGGGGGATACCAGGTGGTATAGTGGTTAAAGGCACTGGATTCTCACATGGTCAACTGTGGTTCAAGTCCCAGACCTGGTGGTTTGCTTTCTCATTTTTCCTCTTCTATCTCTCTCTGGTCAAGTTTTGTTTATTTATTTTTTTATTTTATTTTTATTTTTTTTAGAGGTTTTTTTTTGCTATAGAGTGTGTGCGTTCACCAGACAGACAGAGAGAGACAGAGAGACAGAAGCAAGAAATGACCTCCCAGGGGGGATGGCCATGCCACAAACCCTTCTCCTCCATTCTCCTCTTGGGACCTTGGGCACATATGCACACACGCCCGGCATGAGTTTAAGCCACCGGGTCTGGGATGTGAACTGCGGCCGACTACATGGGAGTCCAGCGACATAGCCATTACGCTAAATTATGCTAACTTCTGGTCCCTCTCTGGTAAAGTTTAAAAATAATAATAATAATAATAATAATAATAGAAATATATCTACACACAGTCACTAAACCTCTCTATCATCAGCTACAGATGTTTCAGATGGGGAGGCCCCACCAGATGACACCGAAGCCACATGGAAAGGCCCTGGTTTCAGACCCTGAGCACACCTGGAGATACCAGTATGTTTGCTGGTATGTCTATGATCTATAAGGCTGACAGAGGATTGTGGTGTCAGAAGACCTTGTCAAGGGTAATTCTCTCAAAATAAATAAATAAGCAAATCATTTAAAAATAAAAGCTACCTCATAAGCTAAAACACATACTAAATAATAAGGAAATTAAGAAAGTGTTCTTTGGGACCAGCAAATGGCATAGCAGTTACGTTGCTGATCGTGTTTCTAATCCCAGACGTGGTGGCTGCCCAGAGTGTGAGCGTGCATGCCCAGTATCCCAAGAGGAGAATGGAGAAGGGACTGTGGAATGGCTACCGCTCCCTGAGGGTGATTTCTCACTTTTCCTCTAACTGTCTCGCTCTCTCTTTCTCTCTCTGGCAAACACAAACTCCTTAAGGCAAAACCTCTTTAAAAAAAAAAAAAAAGTGTTCTTTAAGAAAAATGGAAATAGCGGGATCAGCAGTTAGTGTAATGGCTATGTCGCTGGACTCTCATATAGTCGACCGCAGTTCACATCCCAGACCCGGTGACTTAAAACTCACGCCGGGCACGTGTGCGTGTGTGCCCAAGATCCCGAGAGGAGAATGGAGGAGAAGGGATTGCGGCGTGTCCATCCCCCCTGGGGGGTGATTTCTTGCTTTCTGTCTCCCTGTCTCTCTCTGTCTGTCTGGCAAGCGTACGTGCCCTGTAGCAAAAACCTCTCCAAAAAAAAGAAAAAAAAATGGGAATAGTAAAAGAGTAAAAACAAAAAAGTTAGTCTTCATTAAAGAAGAAACACCAGCATAATACAATTAATTTTAAAATATGCAGAATTAAATTTATATATCACCCAGATTAATCTTTCAATTAGTAGTTTAATAATTACTATCTTATTCTGCACAGTATAATAAGGGTAAGCATTTGATTTTCATTCAAATCCTTATTCTCCTATTGACTAGCTGTGGGACTTGAACTGTTCAGATTTTTTACTAAAATTCATTTTCTTTATTTGAATAATATGCCCTATGACACATACTTTATAAAGCATTAATAGACATTAGTGATTATGTATATTATGTAATAAGAATAAATAATTACTCAACACAATAGTGTAGAATCTGGTCACAATACCCAAAGGAGAAAGTGAAGTCAAACCATCAGTGAGTAAGCTAGGGATCGGCAGTGATCGACACCAGCACTGCATTTACACAATAGTTTCTAGGAAGGGGCTTGACATATTATGAAAGCTAAAACATGTCTTGCTGAAAAATTACCGATCCTTATATTTATCAATAATTATTCATAAATACATGTTTCTGTGAGCTTTTGCCACCAACTCTAAATGATCAGATCAGAAAAATATCTGCTTTTGAAATACTCAATTGGAGGGACCAGCAGTAATGACTATGTCGCTGGACTCCCATGTAGTCAACCACGGTTCAAGTCCCAGACCTGGTAGCTGAAACTCATGCTGAGTGCCTGTGCATGCATGCCCAAGATTCCGAGAGGAGAACGGAGGAGAAGGGACTGCTGCATGGCCATCCACTGGGGGGTAATTTCTTACTTTCCGTCTCTCTGTCTCTCTCTGTCTTTCTGGTGAGTGCATGCATTGTACAGCAAAAATCTCTCCAAAAAAAAAAAAAAAAAGAAAAAAGAAAGAAAGAATCAATTGGAGAAGTTAAAAAGGAAATCAGTCATCATCTAAGAAATAATAATTATGGCTTTGAATGCGTAAATGCTGGCAGAACCAAAACAACAGGTTTGGTGGCTGGAATTCACACTATGCTCAAGTTTCTGGCTTGGGCAACTGAACAAATGGTTAGACAACTGGATGTGACACCATTCACTGAGAGAATGAGCACAGGTCATGAAAATAATTCGCAAATGGATAGGCTCAGGTATAACATCACATTTCAGCTATCTGAAAACTATTCAAGTAAAGACATGTAGTGGTAAACTGGATGCATGGGTTCAAAAGTAGAAACAGTTGGGCATAGACACCAGCAAATACAAACACCTTACCTGTAGCCATGAGCAAATGTAAGAACAATCTCAAGTAAGTATGTCTAGAAAAGAATTTTACAGACGCCAACATTTAACTGATGGGCTGAGAAAGAGGAACCTCTGAAGAAGATATGAGTGGAATGGTCAAAATCAGGAACAGAAGGTGCTATAGAGAATAATGAATGAGTGTTTCAATGATAGAATGACCCTTACTGTAAAATGTTATTGAGAAATCAAGAGAAATAGCAAGTGAGTTTATTCCTTGATTTACAAAAGATGTTAGTGATGTTTGAGAAAGTAGGTTAGTAGTCTGAAAGAGGAGAAAGCTAGACAGCACAAACTTACCTATGAATAAAAGACAAGAAATAAATACAGCACGTGTAAGCAGCTCTTATAGAGCTCTTATAGAGACTTGACTGTCAAGTGGAAGAAAGAAAATGAACTAGAGCTGAAAAGAGAATGAAGGCTTGTATTATTTTTGTTTGTTTGTTTTCAAAAAAGCAACCTTAAATAGGATTAAATGGTGAGAAGATGGTACCAATAGAGGTTGCAGTTGAAGTCTGGAGATCATTTATCCTGTGTGGAGGAGTGAGATGCAGATGTAGAGAAACACACTTTCAACAGGATGGACAACTTCAAGTTAACCAGAGGACAGGATGAATGTAGATGTAAAAGCATTTTAGAGTGTGTGTGTGTGTGTTTGTGTTATGGATGGTAATAGATATAAAGCTCAGAAAACTTTTTGAAGATTTTATTTTCTCTGTGAAGTAAAAATTAGCAGTTTATTAATAATAACAGGAAAGTGCTAGGAAAAGAGACTTGAAAAAAAGTGGAGATGGAGGAAGATAGAACAAGTCACCTTTGAAATTAGGAATGCAAGAACTAGGGAAATGACAGTATTTCCAAGCCAGCTGATGATCAGGTTGCTTTTGGAAACTAAGAATTTTTCCAGAACTGCCATTTGCAGTTCAATGATCTTAGCCAGATGAAGAGAAGGAAGTTTAGAGATAGAATTTTGCCTCATATACAGATTGGACAGGCAACAAGGGAAAAGAATTGAGATTACTGGCATGAAAATTATTGGAATAAAAGACCATTACATCTATGTGCCCTAGAAAGGAAACAGAGAGAAGCCTTGAGAGATATGAAAACTTCTGAATGTGATAAATATTATGGAAAGAAATATTTGAAACAAAAGTAATGTTACATATGCCTAGTTAAAAATTTTAAAATTAGTGGCCAACAGGTGTTTTGTCAGTTGAGGCACTGGACTCCCACATGGTCAGCAGCAGTTCGAGTCCTAGAATTGGCAGTTTGCTTTCTCACTTTATCTCTCTCCCTTTCTCTGGCTCTCTCTGGTAAGTGCACGTGCCCTATAGGAAATTAAAATAATATTAATAATCAAATTAATTATTCTATTAAAAACTTAAAGTTAATTCTAATTTTAGCATGGTCCTGATACTACTGAAGGATGTAAGAGAAATGGAAACCAATACATACAGAAAATAGATATATTCTCTTGCAGAAAGAAAAAAAGTAGAAAATGGACTTCATAACAGAAAAGAACTAAAGGCAACAGATGAATGAAAGAAGTAGAAGAATATGCCAGTGAGAGTAATAAAATATCATATGGTTAAATAAGAAAGGCTAGGAAATATTCAGCCTTTCAAGCTTTAATACAAGATGTCCGAGTGTTCAGATGACTTAAGTATAGCCTTGCTAGAAAGCAGAAAGATAGGCAAGATAACCTCTCAGTGTCCTTCTCAGTCCAGACATGCTTTATAAAGCTCTTTAGCCTCCGCAGGTCAGCTGTCATTGTGAATAAACCCGCAACTTCTATTGATCACAAAGGGAGTTTCACATGCAGAAGATATGAGACCATGCTGAAATTGTATTTGTAGGTACCACGTGCATATTAAGATTTAAGTGCATACTATCTAAGCCTAGAGTTATTTCTCACTAATTCATTTTACTTAATCGTGTGTAACGAGATTTGTATTTGCCCCTATAGTTCTCCTTGGCCGATGGTCTAAGCCTACGCATTAGCACCACTTAACAGTTGTTCAGTAGCGTACTCTCCGGCTGCTCTCCGCTACAACTGTGATCACAATACTATTCTACTACTTGCTCTCTGTGTGCTATGATAATCCACCCAAAGACTAGTCCTCACAACCAGATTCTGGAATTTTTTCATTAAGCGTGCCAAAATCGTTGAATGTCTACAGCAAAGTATAGGAAATGAGAAATGATCCTTGGACAGTGAACAAACAGGTGAATTAACTGTGAATGACTGAGCAAATGCAGTTACTTTCTTTGTATTCAAAGTTTGACTACAATTCAGTTTAGGAAGGGAGAATAACATCAGGCACAGTGATGGGACGCATGAGAAAATCTTATTTTGTTGCCCATAATATTAGTTGTTTTCTTCATAACGATAATATTCAAGTATTTTGTAATGTTATAGGAGCCTATATCTTATACTTTTTAATTAAGCCGGCTTACAAGGTATAAATATAGGCTAACTAGGACAGACACATTAACATAGTGTCAAATGAGTTCATGTGAATCATTTTAACGTTATATGTCTCAGCTTTTAGTACCCACATGTCGATTTTAGATCATTGAAAGCTTTAGATAATTGCACATACCAATGTCCATGCTAACAATAATTGCTGAGTAATATAATTTAAATGCTTATAAAATCTGACTCAGCCTCAGTGCCAGCTATTAAGGCTACTTTGAACAATACATACTTCGTTTTTATTGCTAGCAACTGTGGAACACATTACATTTTATTAGTTTCCAAATGGACACATCAATATTTATTTTAAAGAGATTCGCTACTGCCAAGCATCTCTTTGGAAGGGACACTAGAAACAAGGAATTGGAGAGTTTATTGCTTATGATATCTTTTGCCAATCATTTTGTTATTGATACTAAAGTTTTATTTTATTAATTTAAAAAATATCAGTGAGGGGCCAGCACTTGGTATGGTGCTGAAGGCATTGGATTCCCATGTGGCTGACCGCAGCTCGAGTCCTGGGCCTGGTGGCTTAAAAATCATGCCATGTGTGTGCGTGTGCCCAAAATACTGAGAGCAGAATGAAGGAGAAGAGATTGCAGCATGACCATCCTCCCTGGGGGGTGATTTCTCATTTTCTCTGTCTCTTTCTCTCTGTCTCTCAACAGGGAGTGTGCATGCCCTGTGGTATAACAAACAAAATGTCAGTAAAGTAGGAAATTGTGAGGAAAATGGATGGAATATTGTAAGGCAATCTACCAAGTCAATCACCATATGACTGAAAGCTAGGACATACACAGCTTATTACTGTTTTTCTAGTAAATAGTATTTTTAACAGATAATTGAACTTGAAAACTACAGCTTAAGATACAATACAACTGGAATTTTCTTTTGGCGATTGTTTTGTACACCTCTTTTTACAATAACTCAGAGGCTAAGGCCAGAATCTGTAGAGACAGACCTGTATTTTCTGCAACTTCTTTGTATGTAGCTTAAGAAAAGTGATCTTTCTTAACTTCATTTTCCCCTTCTGCATGTAGAGAAAATTTGTTTATCCTTTTGTGTCATATATTTCAAAGGACATATGTATGACAAAATGCATTTAAAATCTTCATCCAGAGAAGGCATGCAATAAGCACTCAACATTAGAACTTTTTAATTTTTACATTTTTGCTGTAAGGTGCATGCAATCACCAAAAACAGGGAGAGAGAATTAGAAAGAGAAAGAGAGAGAGAGAGAGAGAGAGAAATCACCCTGAGGGGATGATCATTCAGCCATCTTTTTTCCCCTACTCTCTTCTCAGGACTTTGGGCACACACACATTCCTGGTGTGATTTTCAGTCCACCAGGTTCAGGACTCAGGACACTGAGCTGTCCCTGTGAGATCTAGCACTTTAACCTCCATGTCACCTACTGGCCCTACTAACTCTTTTAATAGAAAATGACTTATTGAAAATAGCTATTTATGCCTCTTTGGATATTATCTAACAAGTTTAAAGTTGAGTATAAAAATAAGAACAAGAGCTTTACTATAAATACAAACTATATACAGTTTAAGATAAAAGAATATCCCTTCGAATACTGTTTTTACATTGTTTTGTATGTAGAGATAGAGTCTTGGGTCTGAAAATATTTATGATCTACTCAGGGAAATAAGATTTACTCAAAAAAGCAAACATAATAAAAACAAAATAAAACCCAGTCAGGATGAGGATCCCTATGACATTTCTTGTATTTTCATGTTTATTTAGATTTATTATTATTACTAAGGTAGAAACTTTGCAAAGGCATCTACTCTTTATTCTTATTACTGATTTTGGCCCCTCCCATGCTCTTCAAAACCTTGACTCACAATAGCCCCTTCTATGGTTTAACTGAATTCTTTCTCTTCACAGTATGAATCTGGGTAGGTCTCTACTCTCATTAATAAACAACAAACAAAAAACCTACCTTTGTATTTGAATACTCTTTTGCATTGTAGTTAGACACCCAAAGAGAACCTGAGCCTCTGCTCTACTATTCTTCCTCTTTAACTGCCAACTGTCCTGAAAACTTTCTTCCTATACTGGCAACCTACAGTTCTTCATTACCTATTCAGGATTGAACTCTTATGATATGGTTTCTGCTATCTCCACTTGACTGAAACTACTTCCACAAAGGCCACCAACTAGATTCACAAGACTTCAAAATTTAATGGATTTTTTAAAAATATTTTTGCCATAAGGCTCATATGTACATCAGCGGGAGAGAGGGAGGGGAGGAGAGATAGAGAGAGAGAGATATCACCCCCCAGGGGGGGATGACTATACCACAACCCCTTCCCCTCAGTTTTCCTTTCAGTATTTTTGGCATGCACCCACACATGTCTGAGGTGTATTTCAAGCCACTAGGTCTGGAACTCAAAACCATGGAGTCAGCCATGTTGGATCTAGTACCTTAAACACCATGCCATTTGCTGGTCCCTCCAATGGCTATTTTGATTCTGATTCCTTTAGAACTTCACAAACTTAGCATACTTTTACTGAGCAATTATTTCCTCAATTTCTTTGATATTGCATAGTGAGAGAAAATAATGCATTTACTGTTGCATATGTATCCAGCAGAAAGTTGTCTATAAGCTTGTGAACATGTCAGACAGCCCTACAGAAAAGGAAAATACAAGACCAGCAGGTGATATGGCAGTTAAGGTGCTGGACTCCCACATGTGTGACCACGATTTGAGCCCCAAACTTGGTGACTTGATATATCACTTTCCCTCACTCTCTCTCTGGGGAGTGCATGTACCCTATGGCAAATTAAATAATAATAAATCAAGTTATGTAAATAATTTTCTTTAAAAAGAAAATGACAACACAAGGATGCATGCAAGGATGTCATATATAATATGGGTTTAAAGGAAAGGAATAATCTTTAAAGGATAATCCAAAACAAAACATATTTAATTAGTATGAAGAGTTGAGACCCTATGTTATCTAAGGCTTCTGAAACAAAGTATCACAAATGAAATTATTTAAGATAACAGATGTCTTTTTTCTTACAGTCCTGGAAAGTAGGAATCCAAAATTAAGGTGTTAGCAGGACCATCCTCTCTCTAAAGGAGATATGAGAAAATTCTGCCTTGCTTCTTCCTGCTTCTGGAGTTTACTGACAGTTTGTGACATCCTTTGGCCTATAGATGCAACACTCCAATCTCTACCTTCATCATCATATAATTGTCTCCTCCCTATATGTCACTAAATTGTCTTCCATTTTACCTTTCTATATGTATGTCTGTGTTCTAATTTCTCCTTCTTATGAAGATACCAGTCATATGGAATTAATGCCCACTATTATTGACCTAATCTTAACGTCATTATATCTTCAATGACCCTATTCACAAATAAGGTCACTTTCACAGACACGGTGAATTTCAATGTATCTTTTGAGGGACACAATTCAATTCATAATGGCCCTCTCAAAATATAATAACTGGAAAGCAAAATAAGGAGCAGCCATGTAGAGAGCAACACAGTTGGAAGCATCCATCACAGACATAGGGAATGACATAGAGAAACTCTCTACATAAAGGCATTTTGCAATCCAGGTGTCCAGATTCTTGTCAATGGTAAAACAATAGCACTGGAAGGTATTAGAAATTATACACGATACAGGTTATTAAGGGCCTTTAAGTTATATTAAATGCTTGGGTGTTATTATAAGTACAAGAGGCTCATCAATGAGTCCCTTAGATGGGTTTTAACCATTAGAGGTGCTGTGACACAATTTGGGTTTTTGGAGTTCACTACTTGGTGATACATGAAAAGGCTTAATCAGGTGATCCCAAGAAAAGAGGTAGAAAGAGGTGACTATCCTCACATTAATATGTGGAAACAGAATTAATAAGAATAGCAGATCATTCCATAGGAGAGGCAAGAGAAATGTTTGGATCAATCAATAAATCAGTGAATGTTGGTGTTATTTATTGAGATAGAGAAAAATTATGGGATGGTGGAGATGCAGTAATGCAAAGAAATAATGAATTGTATTTTTCAGCTTGCTATGTTAGACATGTTTGTGAAATATCCAGATGATGAGGCCAGACCTATATTTTGTTATATGTGTTTTCAGCTCAGAGATGTTCTAGGTGAGAAGTATAAATGTAGAAAACGTCAACACAGAAACATTGTCTTTACTTGAGAGAATTGACAAGAATATATATTTTTAAAATAAAGGAAAAAATTTATTCCAAATTCCAAGACTTATAGGTGATGTACAGTAGAAAATGGCAAAAAAAAAGAAAAGAAGGATTAATTAGTAAATGTAGAAGAAAACAGGGAGAATGAGGGGAGAGAGGAGGATGTTTCAAGATCCATGTAAGGGTTAAGTCTTTCAACTGTTACTGAAAAGTGGAATATGATAAGAATCAACTGGATTTGGCAACATGATGGTTGTTAATCACCTTGAAGAGTGGTCAGGATTGAATCAGGGCACTTAGAGGTATGTAGCAGAGGAAAGAAGAGAATGAAGGAGTGAAGAAAATTTATTTGGAAGGGAGCAAAACCAATTCAGAAGTAGTTGGAGAGGTGAAGGAAAGAGCTCTTTTTTTTCCTTTCTTTCTTCTTTTTTTCTTTCTCTATTTTACTGTTGTACATCTTTACATTGTACAACGTGTTTTTTCTCAGCATAAATACAGTACATATCAGTTCAATCCAAGACATGACCATATACACTATCAACAAGAGCTGCTGTATTATATCAGATAACATGTACTATAGAACAGTCCTTTGCCGATGAGAATGACTTGGAAGAAGGGAAGAAGCAAATGACACTGAAAAGAGAGGGGTTGAGAAGAGTAAAATATTGTCCAAGTTAGAAGAGATGACACCAGTGAACAATGCTTCTGAGGGAAAAAGGACTATTCCCTTCATCATAAAGGATAAAACAAGATATTTCAAGTAACAGATGAGGCTAGTGTTTCTTCTTGAAAGATGAAGGCATCTGAATGCTTTCACTAACAACCGAGTTAGAGGAAGCATCACCAGGTCACCAGGTGAGAGCATATACACCAGGGGATGGAGGAGAGAGAGGGATTTAAACAGAATTTTGGGGTAGTGAGAAAGAAATTATTCTGATACTACTTAAGCTTTATGATCTCTTTCGTTAATCTTTTTCTCTGCTGCTTCTTAAATGTACTAAGCTTTATGATATGATCAAACGTCATTTCCCTGTTTCAAGAAATAACATCTACTCCCTTAGAAAGCCAAATATTTTCCACCATCCCTTTTATAAACATGCAAACTCCTCTCCATACCCTGATATAGATGCCTGCTTAATATCTCCATTTGATGCTCAGATCATCTCTTATTGTTAAAAATATATAAACTCTTTTCATAATATTCATAATATCTTCTCCTTCATACTTTTTTTTTTTAAGAGAGAGCCTTTTTAAATAGGACACATGCATTCACCAGAGAGGCAGAGAGAAAGCGAGGAGGAATGGCCTTGCTGCAATCCCTTCTCCTCTATTCTCCTCCTGAGATTTTGGGCATACATGCATATACACTTGGTGTGAGTTTCAAGCTGCTCCTTCTGGGACTCAAACTGCAGTCAGCCATGTGGGAGTCCAGTGCCTTAACCACTAAGTCACCTACTGCTCTCCTCCTTCAAAATTCTTAATTTCTCTTAATAGCATCCTCATTTTTCCAAAAGGGTCTTTGCTATTTAATTCTCCTCTTTCCACATTCAGGCAGGGGTTGTGTCAAATGGGTCCTGTCCTCACAAAACGTTTCCCCTCTATTTTTCTGCTGGTCATTGATGATGTGTTAGTGCTCATTTTCTTTACAGTGTTTGGAAGATTATAAAAATATTTTATGATCATACCAAATATATAAGTATGATAAAGCCAATAGAATATTTAGAGTAGAATGTATCTACACATCTTCTCCTTGTAGGATCAGCAGTTGCCATACCGGCTATATCGCTGGACTCCCATGTAGTCAACCAGGGTTCGAGTCCCGGACCCACTGACTTAAACTTACGCCGGATGCATGTGCGTGCATGACCAAGATCCTGAGAGGGGACTGGAGGAGAAGGGATTGCAGTGTGGCCATCCACCCTGGGAAGGTGGGGGGGATGATTTCTTACTTTCTGTCTCTCTATTTCTCTCTGTCCTTCTGGTGATCACACATTCCCTATAGCCAAAACCTCTCTCTCTCTCTCTTTCTCTCTCTCTCTCTCTCTCTCTCTCTCACACACACACAATTTCTCTTTGTCCCTACCAGAACTTAAGTTTTATAAGTTGAACAAGTTGAATTTAAAATTAAATTCTGTTTTTCCATTGCCCAGAACCATACCTGCAGATAACAAGGTCCTCATTTAATGAATAACAAGTGAATTTGAAAAAAATGAATGAGACAAAAATGATAAAGAAGGTGAATTTTTATTTGACTCAGTATTACTCTACTGCTACTATGTAGAACTGATCTAATGTGTGGTGAACAGAAGGTTTGACAATGTAAGAGATGAAAAATAACTACAAGTTCCTTGCTATTCTTCTCCATTGAGAGGTAGAGTCCAACTCCTTTTCCTTGAATATGGGCTGACACTAATAACTTGCTTGACCTATAAAACAGAGCAAAAGTAATAGTCTATAATTCTGAACTAAGGTCATAAGAAGCTTTGGGTTTTCTTCTGGGCCACATGTAATACACTCTTCAAGACCTCTGGGCTGCTGTGAGAAGTCTGAGGTCCTGAGACTGCTGTCTTGGAGATGACACTTTTGGCACTGGCTGGGCAGTCCCAGAACTCAGCAGGCTTCAGTTATCACTGTGAGAGCTCTAGATAAGTGAGTGAATCTCTTAGATCCTCCTGAACAGTCTGCGTGCTAGCTGAATTCCACCAAGCAAAGCAATTAACATCACTCGCAACCGAAAAATCACCCAACAGAGCTCTGCACAAATTCCTGACCCATAAAATTATAAGATGATAAAACGGTCACTATATTTAGCTACAGAGTTTTCTGGTAATTTGTTATACAGCAATGGATACTAGGAACAGTGTTTGCAGGGATAGTAACTCGCTCAAATCATAGGTGGAAACTGAGTATTTGAAAATCATTTTTTGCTAGAACCATTAAAAATCAAATAATGTTGGGAGATGTATCTTATCTCCAAAAAATTATTTACAATCCAAGGCAGCATATTAATTTTTATGTATTTATCCATTTTACATTCAATCACTGTGTATTACATTAATTTTGAACATCTAGTTTGTGGTTCCTAACTTTAGGAGTACTGTAATCATCGAAAAGGGAGTGGTTGGTCACAGAGAGATAAGCCGAACTGAAGAGTGAGAAAGCAAAATCTAATTCACCATAGTCTAAATGGAACCATCAGCCTGTAAGGCATTCGCACCTGTAGGGATTTAGAAGGCTTACTGGGGAGACAGAGGGGTTA
>NW_006159884.1:1491466-1529122 GCF_000334495.1 Tupaia belangeri chinensis | reverse complement strand
CACTAAACAGGGAAACAAAATGTAATCCTGAATGGAGCCAATTCCCATGTTGTCTCAGTCCATCACTGCCCTGATCCAAAAAACTGCCACTGAGCATAATAACTGAAAGAGTTTAAGCCAATAGTTTTCTTTCTGCTATTTGAGAAGGAAATACGGAGGAAAAAAAGCATTTCAGGTTTTTGAATCATGTATTAAAGAATATATGTGTTTAGGAAGGCTGCTGCAAAGCATAGAGACAGATTGTAATTGGCTAAATAAACAAACAATTTCACAAACAAATTGACTAGCAAAGGCCAATGTAAACTGGTTATGAGCAAAAGAGAATTCATGGGCAATGCAATTGTTCGCTTTTCATTGAAACTATATAATTCAGGGTCTAAGCTGCTACAACTCAATTATCTAACCATCTAATGCTTTTGACCCTTCTTCATTTCAAACTAAGCATGCCATGCATGTCCTAGTTCTCATATTCTGAACACAAAAATGCACTTCTAATGCTTCTTTCTTATTAATGCTTCCTGTTAGAAATAAAAAAAGACATACAAATACATAAAATTGAATCAAACATCTTCATGACACAAATACACACAGGGAAATGTTCTGGGAATAAAGCTACAGTATAAAAATGTGGCATGCAGAGATTTTTTAGAGTCGAACATACTCCCTGTACAGATGATATCATCTTTTTTCCATATCTTTTTCTTTTAGGATAGAAAAGGTCAACCATCTTATGATTGGTCCAGGATATTTTTAATCTCCATGTCAAAATGGCACTGGGGTTAAAAGCTAGCTAGAAAATGAGGAAATGACTATTAAAAAGAGAATGAAAGTTTCTAACCTTTCTAAATAGTGCAGTGGAATGTTAGTTATTATTTGAAAGAAAAGTAGTTGAAACAGTTATTTAAAGTATGGAAATAGTCTAAATGTAATTAACACATGCACAAATGATCACATTTTCAGAAATGTATACTAGTTATCACGTGTCAGGGGTGCATTTTGAAGTGTAGAACTTGGTAGGGAGTCGTAAGCTTTAAGTGGAAGACAGTTGGTTCGTTCTGAAAATGGTAAGGACATTTGTGACAATGGAAGAATCCACTAAGGCAGTATATTTTATCTGAACCTTGAAGAAAAGAAATTCATACTGGGTTGAGGAGGAGGTACAGATATTAAAGACAGAAGTGGACATTCCACCCTACAGGAGCAACAGAAGTAATAGCAAGGAATGAATAAAATTATAAACATTTCATATGCTATTAGTATAATAACTAAGCCAAGTAATGGTTCTATACTTGTGGATCAATATGTCCTCAAAGAGTTTATAACTTGGTGAAACAAAGAAGAATTTATGTTTATGAGGAAGTGTTATTCTTTAAAAGAAAGACATTGACATTTAAACAACGGTCACGTGTGGGTAGTGTAGGTAGGACTAAGCCAATCTGGCGTTTGGGAGTTCCTGCTCTGGGAAAGTGAGATTTAAGCTGAAAACTGCAGAATGACTACCTTTTATGTAAGCAAAGGCTAAAATGATATAATATGATCTTGGTTACAATTTGGTGGCTGAACAGAAAAGAAGATAAGAGGATACAAGTTTGCAGACTGCAGAAGAAGTCTGAAGAAAAGATGATGTGAAGGCAGTGATGACTGAAGGGTGTGTCAGAAATTGAAGGTTATTTAAGAACTAGAACCGTTAAGACAGTGATCGACTGACTGTAGGAGGTGAGGAGGCTGACAAACTCAAGGTTACAGGAGCTTTCCGACTTGAGTACTCAACAGATGATGGTGATATGTATTGTGGAGGGGGTGGAGCTGCCTCAGGGTATGAGAAAGATGATTGGCTCAGTTTGGGGCATTTTGCATTTTGCCTTTGAAGCCCTCAGGTGAACTGTGATAATCCATTAGTTAGACTGGAGACCTCACAGACCTGAGAACCACATCTGTGTTGGATGCTTAATGCCATGCTACCCACCAGGCTATCGAAAATATGTCTCATTAATTCTAAGGGAGCTGCTGCAAATTATTTCGAAAGCATTTGGTTTCAAATACCAATCATATAAATGATAATAATACTTTCTATTTTAAAATATCCTTTATGTTTGAATGAAAGTTTGTAGTGTAAACACAAAATCTCTAAAGGAAAAGGTCTTTTTTTTTGTCTTTAAATTTTTTTAGAGGTTTTTGCTATAGGGTGTGTGTGCTTGCCAGAAAGACAGAGAGAGACAGAGAGACTGAAAGTGAGAAATCACCCCCCAGGGGGGATGACCATACTGCAATCCCTTCTCCTCTCAGGATCTTGGGCACGCACGCACAGGCACTTGGCATGAGTTTAAGCCACCAGGTCCGGGACTTGAACCACTGTTGACTACATAAAAGGACTCAAACCATGGTGGAGTCCAGTGACACAGCCATTATGCCAACTGCTAGCCCCTATTTTTTAATGACTTATATTACTAAGGAGGCTGAGCTGCACTATTGCCTGTGGCATTTACCCTAAAGAGTATTGCTTGCATAGGCTGATTTCTGGTATTGCACATAAAGTGCCCTTTCTATGTTCCCTTTATAGAGATGACAATAATATATAATAAACTCTACAAAATCCTATAGTATAAACAGTTGTTTAACATCATTTTACCTACACCAACTAATATGCCAGATTTCCTTACCACCCACTCCTTTTGTTCCTAGAGTATGTTATAAAACTATTTCAGTGAACAACTAATTTGTAATTTACTAATCTGTAGTATTGCTCTATGATTCTCATCTAAATCTGCTGCGGGGTGAAAGATATGTGTTTGAAAAGTAACTTTCACATGCAGCAATTCATTATCAAATTCAAGGTTCTATGTACAAATGTTGCTGACCATATGGTTTTAAAGTGCAAAGTAAAATTTTATAAATATTCACGAAAATTATTTCTTCTTGATTTAAAAAAGATCACATCTTCAAAAGCAAACACAGAAAAATCACACCCTCAGTCTTCTTTTGGGGGAGCCGTGGAATAAAGACGTATGCATTTCCCTGATCACTGCATTCCAAATATTGCTTGTTGTTGGGCAGATCTTAAGCGACAGGGAATTTTCACAACTCAAAGTCATACCTTTAGATATAGCACAACAAAGTTGAAATGTGCCAAATTACCCAGAAACAATTTGGATAGCTGGCAAACAGGGCTGCCTGCTGGTTTGTGAACAGTGTAGGTAATTTGCCACTCAACTCTCCTCTGTTTGCCTCAATAAATTGTAGGGTACTTAGAACCCTACTATCTGCTACCCATCTGTCTATACTTCTCTGCTCTGTCAGCGTCTGACAGGAGAAAGGCTTCATCTTGTCTGTCTTCCTCTTATAGCTGGCAGGGCAGATAAAGAATTAGGCTGACTTTAGGGGAGAGGGGGTTTTCAGTTCGTATGTAAAATAGAACATCTCCTTAGTCAGCTAGGAGAGAAAGGTGATAAACCCAAAATAAAAATAGAAAGAAACATTAAGAAGGAATGCCAAATAAAGTACTCTACTATCTCAGCAGATGACCCAGCAGGGTGATCAAGCCTTGTATTTTCTCATCAACATATTCATAAACAAGGTATTTTACAAATGTCATCGACAGTTATTTAACCCAAACAGTTCAACACAGCTCACCACACTACGTTAGCACTAGTTTTCATAGAAGTGGGATTAAATTCTTCAAAGTGTGCGTAAGTTTGAAAGATAGAATTAGGTCCAATTGTTCTTGAAAGAGAGGTTACTGTCTACCAAAAAACATAACTTGTATTTGCTTCTGTCCAGGTAAATAACCTGCACAAGCACATTCAAGTATTTACCCTGCCCAGTTTAGCATCTCACTTTCTCCTAAAAAATGTGCTTCCCCTTGTGTAATGCAGTACTTCTTTGAAGGTTTTTTTTTTTGTTGTAATATATGAATAAATTTAAAAGTTGGGAAACATATCTGGCATTTAGCAAAAAAAAAAAAAAAAAACTCTCAAAAAAAAAAAAAAAAAACTCTCAAAAAAAAAAAAAAAAAACTCTCAAAAAAAAAAAAAAAAAACTCTCAAAAAAAAAAAAAAAAAACTCTCAAAAAAAAAAAAAAAAAACTCTCAAAAAAAAAAAAAAAAAACTCTCAAAAAAAAAAAAAAAAAACTCTCAAAAAAAAAAAAAAAAAACTCTCAAAAAAAAAAAAAAAAAACTCTCAAAAAAAAAAAAAAAAAACTCTCCAAAAAAAAAAAAAAAAGAATGACTAGAAATGTACACTAGAAATTAGGCAGGGACTTAAGCTAGAAAAATTTTACTGAAGAAAGATTTTCTTTTTAAATTATTTTATGAAGAGTTTTAGAAACTCTAGCAAAAATCAAATAGGAATATGACAGCAACATTGAAGCACCTAGGACACAGGTTTTCACATCAGATGAGCTCAGTTCTATTATTTCAGATCTCAGGAAAAGAGTTTCATGATCCCTTTCCACAAATTGCAATGTTTTACTTGCCAAGTTTTAAATCTTTTTTTAAAGTTTATTATACGGAGGGAGGGAGAGCCATCAGTGTATTATTTGCTGGTGCTCTTCCTGCAGCTCGGCAGCTTGTCAGGCTCTTGGGCACATGTGCACCTGGCATATTTGGGGCCTAAAAGAATCTGAGCTTGCAGTCAGTCATGTGGCTTCTACAACAGTACTGCAGTTCAGCAAGCTACTGTCTGTACCACTGCCACTGAGCCACCGAAGTTTTAAATCAACAGAAAAAGACTAGAATACCTCATGGAACCTTTGAGCATAACACTTTTTCATATGCTACCATTATTTTAGTCACTGTCTACAAAATGCTCTGTGAACAACTGCCATGCAGTAAGACAGTCTTATTTCACCTGATCCCTAAGACACATGGACCTGCCAGGTGGAGTGGTGGCTAAAAGTAACTGAATCCCACGTAGTTCAAGTCTCACACTAGCAGCTTAAAACACAAGCCATCCCACCAAAAGGAAAACATAATAATAATAACAAAATAAAAAACCACAAGTCCCAGACTAGCAGCACACATTGGATGCATCTGTGTACCCAAAATCCTAAGAGGAGAGTGAAGAAGGGATTGCAACATGGTCATCCCCCCTGGATGTGAGTGGGGGTGTTTTCTCACTCTCTCTCTCTCTCTCCCCTCAGCAAGTACACATACCATACAGGAAAACAAACAAAAATAAACCGAAAACAAAACAAAACAAAACCAAAAACAGCAACAATAATTTTTTTTCCCCATAGATGATAACTTCGTTTATTTTAAACAGCCATCTTGCCAGGAATTCATAGGGAATAGGTTCCAGAAGCTCAGGCTCCTTTCCATTGGCTTTCACAAAGTGTGCTTCTCTGGGTGGAGCAGCTGGTTCAGTTGAACCCAGGTGCCTTTCTCTTTGGCTTCCTTCTTTTTTGTGATCATTTTTCTTCACATGGTTTAGGAAGCTATTTCTGCTCTTAGAATGCTTAATATGCTCAAAATGCACATTGGCAAGACTCTTGCCCTTAACTTGTTTATTTACAACAATGCCAACAGCATACTGGGTAACATTGTAGACTCTTCCAGTTTTGTCATGGTAACATTTGTGGGGCATTCCTCTGTGAACAGTACCCATTCCTTTCTAGGCAACAATATCATCTTTCTTCTAGATTTGTATGTATGTTGCCAAAGGAACCACTCCATGTTTTCTAAATGGCTTAGAGAACATATATCAGGTACCTCTCCTCTATCTTTTTAATGTTTTGCCATAAGGCATGTGCACTCACTAAAGAGACAGACAGACAGAGAGAGAGACAGACAGACAGATGCTGAGAAAGTGACCAATCACTTCCCTGGGAAGGGGGAGATGACTATGTTTGAATCTCTTCTCCTTCATTTTTCTTGGGATTTTGGACACACATACACGTGTGTGCATGCACCTGGAATTATTTCCAAGCTGTCAGATCATGATTCAAACTATTGCTAGCCATGTGTGAGTCCAGGGCCTTAACCATCATGCCACCTGCTGGCCCCTGCCCAGATGTTTTTATACACCATCTTCTCCAGGTACAAAATACATAATGATCAACTAACTCTCTATTAGGTGCTGAGGAAGGGTGATGGTGGTGCTGACAAAGTTGAAGGGAATAAGAATAATGGTAGACCATTGACTTCTAGAATTTGCCAATCAAGAAATATGCTTTTAACTTTTTTAAAAAAGTTAAAAGATTATATGACACAAAAAACATTTTGGAGAAACAGCATATGTCACAAAGGACTCATGGTTTTTATTACTTCCAGAAAGCATTTGACAGCTTACAATCAAATCAATACAATGTGAAGGCAGCTGCTAAGAACTTAGACAAGAAGAAAAAAAGAATCAACCAATTTTGGCTGAGTGAGATTTCTACATTTGAACATAGGTAATACCACTGAGTTCTGCACTACAAAGGTGAAAAGAAAAAGTAAATAGAGTAAGACTACTTTCCTTGTCTAGCACGCATACTAATTTATAAAGGGAAAATAATGTATTCCTAGTCCCAACTTCTGAGATGAATCAGTTATGGAGGTAGTTTTACAACGGGTTTTGGGTAATAAATACAGCCAGGGTAGAAGTTTTTCAATAAATATGGACTTGTAGCCAATGGTTATTTCTTTTACTGTTGATAGGTATAAATCAAAATATTAAGACGAAGTCAGGTACAACCAGTTCTACAGGTCAGAAGATTTCTGGAGGATAGCTTTCTAGTAGCCTGTTACAGCCATGCGTTGTAGAAAATCTTTTCGGTCAATTTTCTGAAGCAGCGATTTCCATATATTATTGTTTGCTTCTGAGAAAAAATGTTGCAGTATCAATTTTTCTGAGACAAACTGCATTATAAATTCTCTCCTATATGCTAATGACCTCAATCAAGCTTTAGACTAGAACCATAAATATTTCAAAATGTAGGTTAGGAGTAATTTATTGAAAGTTAGGAGAATTAGCATTTATTTTATTTGTGTTAGATAAACTTCACTGAATTTGAGATATATATATATATATATATATAAAATTCCATTTAATCTTCTCAACAACTTATGGAGAAAAGATGAAGAAACTTAGATTCAAAGAATTTTGTATCTTGTCCACAGCTTTAAAGCTAGAGTTAGTTATGCTTGAAATGAAATGTACATCTTCTCTGCTGTAATGACCCTCACCTTGACACAGTGTGGTCCTGTTTTCTTTGAATGTTACATAGTTGGGTCAGAAATGGCTTGCTCTAATATCAGATACCATATGATTTATTTTACTGAAGTTCAGTTATCTTACCCTTGCTTGAAGATTTCTTTTGATATGTTTATATTGGCATGATTCCCTAAACTTTCTCTTTCTCAAATCCATTTTGCTCTTAAAGCCACTTAGTAAATTTTTAAAATTTCAGCTGTTATATTTTTCAGTGGTAAAATACTGGATTTTTGAATAGTTTTTTTTTTTTAATTTATAGCTGAAACTTTCTTTTCTAAAAATTGTTTAGTAAGTGGTCAGCTTTACCTCATAAAGTGTGGCTAAAATTCATTGATAATTCTGACATTTGGAATATTTCAGGTTGGCATCTATTTTTTTTTTCTCTTGAAAATCAGTTTTTTCTTAGTCGACAGTATGTTGAGTGATTTTGGATTATATTATGGTCATTTTGAATACCACACTTGAGAATCTGGGACTTGTTCAATTTCTGTGGAAAACGTTGATGTTTGTTTCAGCATTTTTTGCAGGACCTGGTTAGATCTGTATTGTAAGGCCCCTTTTGCCTTGAACAGGCAGTGGTTTGCAATATCAGTTTAGTTTTTGAAACTCACTGTGCTGTTTGTGCCTATCCATTTCTTAAGAAACTGAGGGGGTCCACCCAAGTCTTGGAGCCTTCTCTTCTTGAAATCTTTCATGTGCTTCTCTGGATATGATCTAAACAAATAAAATTCACATGACCTTGGAACTTAGATTAGTTTATACAGAGAATTAGAGATTTCCTTCTCTAGATCTCTCTCCCATAGATTTATCACTTGCTGTCTGAATTCCAGAGTTTTTTTTTTTTTTTCCAATTCACCTGGCCTTAAACAAGGATGTTTATTTTATTATTATTTTTAAAGAGATTTGGCTTTCTGTACTCTTAACCAGTTCTGAACTAAAAACGGCTTTAGTAATGAGACAGAAGACAGAGAAAAATAACATGGATTCCAGCCCCTTCCCACACCTCTCCTCATGCTCTTTATAATGCAGGGCCCTGTCCCTAAATCTCCTATCTAAAGAGAATGATTTCCTGGGGCCATTAGGAGGCATGGTGGTTAAGGTGCCGGACTCCCATATGGCCCACTATGGTTCAAGTCTCAGAACTGGCAGCTTACTTTCTCGCTTTCTATTTCTGTCTCTCTCTGGTGAGTATACATGCCCTATAGTATATTTTTAAAATGACCATTATTAAAGCCAGCAGATGGTGTAGCAGTTATGTTGCTGGACACCCACATGATCGACAACAGTTTGTGTTCTGGATTTGGTGGCTTAAAACTCAAGTTGGGTGCATGTGTGTGTGTGCCCAAGATCCCAGGAGGAGAATGGACCAGGAGGAGAGGGGAGGAGAAGAGACTATAGTGTCTCCATCCACCTTGAGGGGGTGATTTCTCATTTTTCCTCCCTGTCTCTGTCCTTCTTCCTCTCTGGCAAGCAAACACATCCTAAGGAAAAAGCCTTTTAAAAAATTATCATCAAAAATGAAATTTTTAAAAATGAAGAGAATGATGTTCTTTTCTTTTTCTTTCTTTAAGAGATTATTTTGGAGGCTGCCTGCAGCTGTAGGCCATTACGTTCCAGGACCTTAGTGCATTCCCCAGTCCTACTTGTCTCTGGATTTAAGGTTGGTACCTTGGGACTTTAAGACAAACTCACATCCCAACCCCACCCCACCTGCAAACCACTTCGAGCCAACCAGCAGTTCTGGACACCAGGCTGCTAGCGGCTGCAGGCCCTTATGCCCAGGACTACCACTCATCCTCTGCCTCTTCCCCAGTTGCCTTTGGACTCTGAATTTTAGTGTTTTGAATAGCACACAGCAGGCATCACACACCGCACTTTTTTTTTTTCTTTCTTTGCTCTTGAGGTGTTGTTTATTAGGTCAGTTGGAGGCTACCACTCCTTAGAAACAGGGAGGACTTTGAATTACCCCAGACCAGTGACAACAGTACATGGTACTGGTGAGCAACAGGTAGGCCAACCACAAGAGAAATCACCAATTTTCTAATCCTGCACACCTTTTAACACTCAGAGATACCTTAAATAAGTTAGGAAGCAACATATAGATCACCTAATAGGTAGGAGCAATCACAGAGGCTCAAGAAGTATGAGCAACCAACAGAAGGCCTCTCCTCCAAGGGAATCATCAAGCCTAAATCACCCACAGTCAACACAACGGCCGTCGTGGACATGTCAGATAAGGAATTCAGAATATTTGTAATGATCAAATTAACTGAGATGGAAGAGAAAAGAGACAAGGAGATCCAGGAGATGAGGAAGTCCTTTCATGATTTGAAAGAAGAAATAGATACCTTAAACAAGAACCAGATGGAACTTCTAGAGTTGAAGGATGTGATACCGGAAATCAAAACCTCCCTTGAAAGTATTAAAAGTAGGTTAGATCAGGCAGAAGATCGAATCTCGAATGTAGAAGACAAAACATCTGACCTAGAAAAAAGTACCAAGAAGATTGAGAAAACAACCATAAACGATGAGGATAATATCTGAGGAATAATGGATGCCATCACACACCCCAACATGTGGATAATTGGCATCCCAGAAGAGGAAGAAAATAATAAGAGTATAGATAATTTATTCCATGAAATCCTGGAAGAAAACTTTCCAAACCTAGAAAGGCATTCAAATATCCAGACCCAAGAAGTACATAGGACCCCTAGTAGAATCAACCCAAGAAGATCCTCTCCAAGGCACATCATAGCCAGACTGGCAAAAAACAACAGACAAAGACAATATACTAAAGTTGGCAAGAGGGAAACCTCAAGTTACTTACAAAGGTCACCCCATCAGGTTAACATCAAATCTTTTAGCGGAAGCAATGCAGGCAAGGAAAGAATGGGGAAGTATAGTCAAAGTGTTGAATGAAAAACAATTTCAACCAAGAATACTGTACCTGGCAAGATTATCTTTCATGTGGGAAAAAAAGATAAAACATTCTTGGATAAACAAAATTTGAAGGAATTTACCAACTCCAGACCAGCTCTTCAAGAGATTCTGAAGGGAGTGCTATACCAGGAAAACTAAAAAGTCAGACAGTCTGACAGTTATATGAAAATAAGAAGCAACCAAGAAAATGGCTCACTTATGACAGAAACAAGTATGGAAATTTCAATAATAACATTGAATGTCAATGTATTAAGTTCTCCAATTAAGAGACATAGATTGGCCAAATGGATTAAAAAACAAACAAACAAACAAACAAAAACCCTCTATCTGTTGCCTACAAGGAACTCACCTTATGGATAAAGACATATATAGACTAAAAGTAGAGGGCTGGAAAAAGATATTCTATGCAAATGAAAATAAATAAAGGGCTGGAGTAGCGATATTGATCTCAGACAAAATAGATTTCAAGACAAAGACTATATAAGAAGAGACAAAGGAGGGCATTATATAATAGCAAATGGGGTAATCCAGCAAGAAGGCATAACACTTATAAATATCTATGCACCCAACTCAGGTGTACCTAAATATGTGAAGGAAAAACTGCTGGAGCTAAAAGGAGAGATAGCGAGAAATACTATAATTGTTAGAGATCTCAACACCCCATTATCTCATTTAGACAGATCTTCTAGGCAGAAAATAAATAGAGAGATATAGAACCTAAATGATACTATATATTGAATGGGCTTGATAGATATCTATAGAACTTTCCACCCTACATCTACAACATATACATTTTTCTCACCCCAGCATAGAACCTTTTCAAAGATTGATCATATGTTAGGACACAAATCAAGCCTTTACAGATTCAAAGGCATAGAAACTATATCCAGCATCTTCTCTGACCATGATGGAATTAAATTTAAGATTAATTTCAAGAAACAACCCAGAATATACACAAACACATAAAAACTAAACAACCTATTTTGAATAACTTCTTCACTACAGAAGAAATCAAGTCTGAAATTTAAAAAATTATGGAAACAAATGATAATGGGTACACAAGCATCCATAATCTATGGGACACAGCAAAAGCAGTCATAAGAGGGAAATTCATAGCAATTTGTGTGCATAAGAAAAAGATGGAAAGATGGCAAATAGATAACCTGACATCATGCCTCAGGGAATTGGAAAAGCAACAACAAACAAACCTCAAAAATGCCAGGTGAAAAGAAATAATAAAGGTTTGAGCAAAAATAAATGAAATAGAAAATAAATGAACCATACAGAAAATAAATGAAAGCAAAAGCTGGTTTTTGAAAAGATTAACAACATAGACACACCATTGGCTATACTGATCAAGAAGAAGAAAGAAGGAAACCAGATTAATCAAATAAGTGGCGAAACAGGCAATATTACAACAGACACAGAGGAAATACAAAATATCATTAGAGGATACTATGAGCGACTATATGCCAACAAACAAGATAACTTGAAGGAGATGGACAAATTCCTGGATGCATATAATCTACCAAGATTGAATCAGGAGGACAAAGAGAACCTGAAAAGACCCATAACAAGCCAGGAGATTGGATCAGTAATAAATAACCTCCTGGAAAAGAAAAGCCCCTGTCCAGATGGCTTCACTTCTGAATTCCACAGAACTTTTTAAGGAAGAGTTAACCCCTATCCTACTCAAATTATTTCTAAAGATTCAAAAGGAAGGAAACCTTCTAAATTCATTTTATGAAGCCTCCATCATACTCATTCCCAAAACAGATAAGGACATGACAAAAAAGGAAAACTACAGACCAATATCATTGATGAATATAGATGCAAAAATTTCTCAACAAGATACTGGTAAACTGTACCCAACAACATATAACAATGATTATTCATCACGACCAGGTAGGCTTTACCCAGGGATGCAAGGGTGGGTCAACATACACAAGATCATAAATGTAATACACCATATTGCTAGGAAGAAAGATGAAAGCCAAATGATCATTTCAATTGATGTGGAGAAAGCATTGGATAAAATACAACACCCTTTAATGATTAAAACCCTCAGTAAGACTGGTATAGAAGGGTCACTTCTCAATACAATAAAATAAAAGCCATCTAAGAAAAACCTACAGCTAATATTATACTGAATGGGGAAAAGCTAACAGCTTTTCCTCTAAAAATGTGTACTAGGCAAGGCTGCCCACTTTATCCACTGCTCTTTAATATAGTACTGGAGGGACCAGCAGTTAGCATAATGGCTATGTCGCTGGACTCCCACGTAGTCGACCGCGGTTCAAGTCCCGGACCCGGTGGCTTAAACTCACGCCAGGCGCGTGTGCGTGCGTGCCCAAGATCCCGAGAGGAGAATGGAGGAGAAGGGATTGCGGCATGGCCATCCCCCCTGGGGGGTGATTTCCTGCTTTCTATCTCTCTGTCTCTCTCTGTCTGTCTGGCGAGCGCACGCGCCCTATAGCAAAAACCTCTCCAAAAAAAAAAATATATATATAGTACTGGAAGTCTTAGCTAATGCAGTCAGAAAAGAGAACAATATAAAAGGCATTCGAATAGGCAAAGAAGAGTTGAGAATATCTTTATGCACAGATGACATGATGGTATACTTGGAAGACCCAAAGTTCTCCATGAAAAACTTATTGAAGTAAAAAGTGAATACACTAAAGTGGCAGGATACAAAAAAAAAATCCAAAAATCTATAGCATTTCTATATATGAACAACAAGTTGAATGAAGTAGAGCTGAAGAAAGAAATCCCTTTTGCCATAGCCACAAGATGCATAAGATACCTAGGGATAAACCTAGCTAAGAAAGTCAAAGACCTTTATAAAGAAAACTATGAAAGTCTTAAAAAAGATATTGAAAGTGACATAAAAAAGTGGAAGGACATCTCATGTTCCTGGGTTGGAAGAATTAACATAATCAAAATGGCAATTCTACCCAAATTAATCTACATGTTTAATGCAATTCCAATCAAAATACCAGAAACATTCTTCACAGATCTAGAAAAGACAATCATAAAATTTGTCTAGAATCATAAAAGACCTCGTATTGCAAAAACAATCCTGCCCAAGAAGAATGGAGTAAGAGGCATATCACTCCCTGATCCCAATATATACTATAAAGCTGTTATCATCAAAACAGCATGGTATTGGCACAAAAACAGACATGTGGACCAATGGGATAGAATAGAGACCCCAGAAATAGCCCCAAAAGCTTACAGCCAACTGATTTTTGACAAAGGATATCAGTCAATCCATTGGGTAAAGGAAAACCTCTTTAGTAAATGGTGCTGGATAAACTGGGTATCCACCTGCAGAAAGATGAAACTGAACCCCCCGTCTTTCACTATTAACAAAAATCAACTCAAAATGGATCAAAGATCTGAACCTAAGATCTCAAACAATAAAACTACTGCTGGAAAATGCTGGAGAAACTCTGGGAAACATTGGAGTAGGCAAAGACTTCTTAAATAAGACTCCCAAAGCACAGGCAATAATCCCTAAAATAGACAAGTGGGACTATATCAGACTAAGAAGTTTCAGCACAGCAAAGGACACAGAAACAAGTGTGAATTCGACAAGCCTCAGAATGGGAAAATATTTTTACTAAATATGCCTCAGACAAGGGACTGATAACCAGAATACACAGGGAACTTAAGTGCCTTATGCAAAAAAAGATGATTAACCCAATTAAAAGATGGGAAAATGAGCTGAACAAAAAGGAAGACATATGAACAGCCAAAAAAAATATGAGGAAATGCTCAACATTCCTCATCATAACGGAGATGCAGATAAAAACCACAATGAGATACCACCTAACCCCTGTCCCAATGGCAGAGATTAAGAGTATAAAAAGTTATAAGTGTTGGCCGGGATGTAGTGAAAAGGGAACTCTCCTACACTGTTGGTGGGAATGTAAACTGGTTCAGCCACTGTAGAGAACAAGAATGGAGGTTCCTCAAAGATCTACAAATAGAACTACCATTTGATCCAGCAATCCTACTTCTTGGTATTTACCCAAAGGACAGGAGAATGCTCAGTCGGAAAAGTGCTTGCACAACAATGTTTATTGCAGCATTATTCACGATTGCCAAGACATGGAACCAACCTAAATGTCTGCAAACTGATGAATGGATTGGAAAAATGTGGCATATATACTCTATGAAATACTACTCAGCCTTAAAAAATAACAAGACCCTGGCATTTGATAGAAAGTTGGTGGATATGGAGGATCTATTTCTGAGTGAAGTAAGCCAGGCTTTGAAATATATATATTGTATGTATCCACTTAATATATACCGACTATCCTCACTCTATGGTAGAGAGTGAAATACTGGAGGACAGAAAAGCAGTGAGAATACTTAATGAGGATAAGACAGTGTGGAACAGGGGTTGAAGAGTAGAGAGAAAGATAGGAAGAGAACAAATAGAGAGGCATGACATTAGTGGGACACAGATATGGTTTATTACCTGTTGATGACAACGTGTACAGTATTCTCAACTGGATTGGTCTGAGAAGTATTTCATGATGGGTAAAGTTATAGTACATGCAAAATGAGAAATAGTGATTGGTTAAAAATTAATTGGAATAATAATAATAATGATTAGGGAAAAAAATGAAAAGCTATTGAATGATGAAGTGGGGATGTTAGTGTCTCTGTAGTGACTGACATGCATGGCATTCCCTTTTGAAAAAGCAATGTAATATACTGTAAAGTTATACACAATTCAATGTAATATAAACAAGATTATGATCATAAATACATTAAAAAATAAAATTTAAAAAAAAGAGGTTATTTTGCTGAGACCAACAGATGGCAGAATGGTTATGTCACTGGACTCCCACATAGTCAACCGTAGTCTGAGTCCCAGACCTGGTGGCTTAAAATTTATGCTGGACATGTGTGCACAGATACCTAACATCCTGTGAGGAGAATGGAGAAGAAAGGATTGTGGCATGGCTATCCTCCTTGGAGGTGATTTCTTTCTTTCTGTCTCTCTGGCAAGTGTATGTGACCTATAGCAAAAATCTCTCTTTCTAAAACAATGGAGAGTATTTTATCTCAGAGCACTTGCACTTACCAGAGTCAGAGATGCAGACACAGTGAGAAGGAAATCACTTCTCCATTCTCTTCCTGGGATCTTGGGCAAGTACACACACATACCTGGCATGATTTTCAAGCCTCCAGGTCTGGTACTTGAACTATAGTCAGCACTTGGACAGTCCAGCAATGTAACCATTACACCATCAGCTCAACCTGTGAATGATTTTCTTTCTTTCTTTCTTTCTTTTTTTTTTTTTGTCTCTATTTGTACTTGCTGCACTGAAATAATGCAACTATAATACATCACTGAGGCTGGTCTCAGGACAGCATTAAGAGAGAAAAAGAAGAAGAAAATAAAATAAAGATTGAGAACTGCCTCCATAATCTTGAACACATGGAAGCCTTTTTTGGTTGGACCTCTAGTCAGGTTTGGCTGGCCATGATCATTACCAGGTTACTGGCTTGGTATATGTTTAGTATAAACGAGGTGATAAAAACGGAAAATAAAGTACCCCCAAACTCATCACCATGTTCTTTAAATTTTAATTTCCCTCTTATACCTGACTGCTATTACTTTTCAGATTCTTCAGGGGTTTTATTTGTTTGCTTTGGAGGGAGGGGTCACTTTGTCCAGAGTGTTTAGCTGTAATCAGTGAAAAAGAGAAACTGGATTAGACTGATTTACTGAGAATACTTTAACATTAAAGTCTCAAGTTTTATATCAGAAACCATGGTAACCATGGAGTTTATGATATAGAAAAGTTAATGAGCCAATACTTAGAGTTACCTAAGCTATAGAGGTTCCTGGGAACAAAGTAGACTCTTCTATCACATGTTATATAATGTACTGTTGCATGGATTGCAGACTGAATTTTGATTAACATCTCTGAGGGCAGTACTCTCATCAGCATAATGGGATAGTAAGCCCTGCCTTACAGAGTTTTAACAACAACAACAAAAAAACATTGAATATATTTATAGCGCTTATTAGCAATGTCTGACAAAGAGCAGGTGCTTAAGGAAAACTACTTAATATACAACAACTAATTTTAGAAGAACTGTGTGGTAATATGCTCAACAAAAAACACAAAGTTCAAAACAAATAGCTAGAAAAATGACCATCTTAATTTTCTAATATTAATAGCATTGTTTGGTCTAAGGTAAGTATACATATGTTTTTAAAGTTTGTTTTTAATTTCTTTCATGAAAGAGAGCTATTAAAAGAGAGTGACAGGCAGCCCAACAGGGTCCCACACTACAATCCACCTTCAACTCAGCCAGCCTGGATCACAGGTAGATGTATGTCCACCTGGCATATACAGGGGGGTCTCAGGATGTGAACCAAGGACCTCCTGCCCAACCACGTGGGTCCATTTGTATTATTCCTATCTGGCCCTAATGTAAGTGATATAGTTATGGTTCTGCTGGCATGATGCTAAATTCATTAAGTGAATTTTCTCATTTGATTCTCTTCAGCAGTTGTGTAGGCCTGAGAACCACATCCCTCTTCATTTTACAGATGTACATAGAGTCTTGGATGGGTAAAGCAACTTGCCCAAGGTCTCTCTAGCAGGTGGAAAAGCTGGCATTGTGGCTTAAGAGTCTAAATAGGATCAACTGTGCATTTTATCTATTTTTGTTTTATTATGATTGATATTTGATTAATCTGGTATATGATTACTGATGAATGTTACAATCAATAGTTGGCTTTTGAGGAAATTCTTACAACTGGAATATAGTGCCTCATCACCAGTAGTTTTGGGCTCCCAGACAGAAAATAGATAGAATATTACGTGTCCTCACTTTTTAGATGGATGTAAGTTATTGTAAATACATTTTTGCATTTAATTTAACTGTTTTATTAAAAACAAAAATGTAAGATTCCTATTGATAGGAAAGACTATGTAGTAAGTGGCTAGAGCACTGGAAAACACAAGTTTCTGTTGTGCTAGAGCCTACCATTCTATGAAAGCATCAATGTGAAAATGTCCAAGAAATGATTCTGTATGCCCCAGCTAAATAAGGATGCATCCTTAAATGGGCCAAACAAAATGGGCTATGTGACAGTAGATCAAAAATAAGTTAACAATAATGAGAATATCTACTCTGGTGAGAAGGCAGAATGCCACGAAGAGATCATTAGCTTTAGTAAAATAATAGTAATTATGATCTATTCTCAATGATTCTAACTACCTATAACACTCTAAAGTCAGATCAAGTGGCAGAGAGATTATTTCCCTCACTTGACTACCTGACAAGAAGGCCTTATATTTTGGAAGGAGGCTTTTTCTCCTCTTGGAGTACAATCAGAGACCTTTCACTAGGTGGGGAACTGAGATCACACTCACAATAACAGATTCTCACACTGCAAGCAGATAATGTTCTTTCTTTTGCTGAAAGCCACATGCCTGGTACCAGCCACCTCATCATTATGCAGAAAATGTTGATGATTACCAAATGAGACCAGTGCCTCTATTGATGGGGGTGGACAGAAGTTAATCTGCCAATTTCTATACTTCGTGTTTGAAAGCACACTCCAGAGAGATGTAGGAAACATTTTTGATCCTTCAGTTGTCTGGTTCTAGACAAATTGTTTAGCTCTCATTTCAGTTTCCTCACCTATGAAGAAGCAAATGGGGGATGAAGAGAGACAGTAGACAAAGAAGATAATTTCTAAGGTCCCTTCTAAAACTAAAGTTAATATTCCTATGAATTTCCTCTAACAGTGTACATAATATAGCAGATCACATGCTCAAATCTTTGGACCTGTATAGATTTTATTATTTCATTTTTAATTTTCAGATTAATTTCACATCTTACATAAAGTCTTCATCATGATGTATACCATATACATATATATACACACACACACACACACACATATATATAGTGTGTGTGTATATATATGTACACACACGAGCATATACAGAGAGAGAACTTTACATATATATACACACATACCACTACTCGTGTATATAGATACACACACACACAGAGAGAGAGAGAGAGAGAGAGAGAACTTTACATGCTTCCATCTGTCAAATGTTTCTTCCTCTTTCAGATTTTAAATATAATGGATATACACAATAATTATAGATAGCACCACAGAAAACTATTAAGTTAAAATAAAAAACTGCATTGCCATTCTTTTAAAAACTCAGGAAATCAATGAAAATAAATAATCTCCTACACATACCCCTTGAGGACAAAGACACTAATTTATACATATTTGTATCTCTCAGTGCTTAACAAGACCCTGTACATGGTAGATAGACAATCAATATTCACAACTTCCTCCAAGACAGTGTATTATTCTTCTGACAATTTAAGGATTCTATAACATTTATGCTACATTACAGAAATGTTTTCCTCCTAGTTTGATTTTATAAAACAATAAAAATATAATATTAAGATACCTCAATGTTAATTCTATAGTGTTCATTTTTATTTAGGATATTTGTGCTAATTTTGAAGGGAGTTAGTATAGTATGATTAACCTCCCAAAGTACTACAGATAAAAGAATACAGGTTCATTTTTATAAGGATATCTTGATTTTTTTTTTTTTGAGAGGTTTTTGCTATAGGGTGTGTGTGCTTGCCAGAAAGACAGGGAGAGACAGAGAGACAGTAGACAAAGACAGTAGAAAGCAAGAAATCACCCCCCAGGGGGGATAGCCATGCCACAATCCCTTCTCCTCCATTCTCCTCTTGGGATCTTGGGCATGCATGCACACGTGCCTGGCGTGAGTTTAAGCCACTGGGTCCGGGACTCAAACTGCGGTCGACTACATGGGAGTCCAGTGACATAGCCATGATGCTAACTGCTGGTCCCAGGATATCTTGATTTTTTGAGAGGTAATGAGACGCAAGTGGAATAAAGTAAATTGTACCCCCCAAAATCCATTCCCTATTGGACAGATTATAGAGAGTAAATACTTCGAATTTAGGAGAACAGAAATTGTTAACACAGGAAAGATAGAGATGAATGTGAAAATACTAAGTAGCAAAGAAAAGTCAGGTATTGGGGCCTAATGGTGGTGTAGTAATAAAACATGTTTCTCTGAGAGGCTGACCTACACAGGGAGGTTCCAGGTTTGCATCTGGGGACCTGCCTGAGTATGCTGGGTGGACATATGTGTAACCATGATCCAGGGCTGGGGACTGAGGCAGGGGGTGAACTGTGGCATCCAGACTCTGTAAGGGGTGTATCTCTCTGCGTTTCTTACTCTCTGTCTCTCTCACTCATGGAAGAAAGAAATAAAACTTTTAAAAAAGAGAAAAATTCAGGTATTATGGGGAGAAAAGTGGATCAGAGAAGAGAATGAAAAATATAAACATACCAAAATACTGAGAAAAAAAAATCATTTCAAGGACACTGCCTCCTTTAAGAACATTACCCTGTAGATTCAACAGGAGAGATTAGATATGAGAGACTATCTAAATTTATCTGAAAATATAAAAGCAAGGGCAGGGGTCTCATATGTGTCAATTTAAGACTTTGACATTGGAATGACATAGGTTTGCTGTAGACACATTCCATTCAGAGACAATGACCCTAACCACACTCTAGCTTGCATTTCTTTCTCCCCAGGTTTGTTTCTTTTTAACAGTTAATGAGTAGGTTGGAAATACAAAGGAAAGCAAAATAGAAAACAGCATGAGTTAGTCCAAGGTTAACTGGATCATCTACTTTGCCTAAAAAACACAGAGTGAGCGAAACCAGCAGCCGCTACCAGCATTTCCTTCCACTTTGGAGCCTGCTAATAGACTCCCAACCCACCAGGAATGCTCAGCTCACACTGTTGGAGAGGGTCACAATTCTATAAAAAGTGTAACAAAGTCCTCCCGAATATTACATGTCAACCTATTTTTATAATTCAAGTTTCTTTTAGAATACTGATCTATAATTATTAAGGAATATTTCCATTTTTACATTTAAGAAATATAAAGAAAGTCAACATTTCCAGAAACCCAGTGAATTTAATATAAAAACATTCAAATAAAAAAGATAATAAGTTTCTATAGCAAAGGAGATGAATGGGTTCTAGCTTATAATTGAAGCTCCTATCTTTGAGGAGTCACTATCTTTAAGGTTTTTGTATTTGAGGTGTTCACAAATTAGAGTAAGCGGACATGCGTGGTCTACCAAAATGGAACATACAATATATTATGGAAGGACAAAAGGGAGGAATTTCATCCAAAGGACAATGGTCAAGGGAAAACTTCACATAATTGCCAGCTCTCAAGATAAGTTTGGAGAAGGAAGAGTAACTAAACAGGTAGAGATATAGTACCAATGTTAAGTCAGGCAAAGTGAATACTCTAAACAAAGATCACATATGTGAGTAAGTAGGGTAGATTCAGAGAACTGCAATTAAGTAAATAAAATTTGAGTATAACTGGTGAAGAGACCATGAGGAGCAGTGAAAGTGGAGACTTAATCAGTACATGGGGCAGGTCAATTTAAGGATGAAATGTGGAATCACAATAACAAAACAAAACACAAACATATGGAAATAAGCTAAGTCAATAGGATTTAAGGAAGTATATCCATTTCTTCATTTAACCAAAATTTAGTGAGCACATACTATAGGCAAATACTATTTTACATGCTGGGGTTACAAGAGTCATAAAGAGTCAAAATTCCATCTCCTCTTTGAATTTGCATTCTAGTGGGTTCTTACATGTATCAGCTGAGACTATTAGTTTACATTTATTTATTTATATATATAAAATATATAAATATATTATATATATATATATACACACACACACACACACATATATATATATATATATATAAATCTAGGTCACCTGAGGTAAATCCTGAGGGTTTATTTGATGCTTCATTAGAAATTTCTTTAATGGGACAACACACATATATATATATATATATATAAATCTAGGTCACCTGAGGTAAATCCTGAGGGTTTATTTGATGCTTCATTAGAAATTTCTTTAATGGGACAATAATTGATTTTCAACTCTCTGAGCTTTGGAGTTAGGAAGCTGAATATCTAGGTTAAATTAGAATAGGTTTAGAGGTTGAGTTAACTCGCTACATTGCGTTTTTCAGTAAAGGCTATGTCGCTGGACTCCCATGTAGTCGACTGTGGTTTGAGCCCCAGACCCGGTGGCATAAACTCATACTAGGTGTGTGTGCGTGTGTGCCCAAGATCATGAAAGGAGAATGGAGGAGAAGGGATTGTAGCATGGCCATCTCCTCAGGTGTTATTTTCAAGGAACCATACATCTAAACGATGATTATGATGATAATGATGCAAGAACTGGCCTGAAAAGAAGAAAATGAATGCAGTAGTCAAAAATGGATATATTAAAGCTTGAGGTTTTAGAAATTTGCCTTTTAAATTATAATGGGGATAATCTTTGTGTATGTATAGATTCATTCTCAAAAATTCATTATGTATATTACAAATACAAAAGTGATACCTAAACTAAATAAATAAATAATATAAATATAATATACAGTACATTATAATGTATATAGTATATATTTATATATCATACACAAAATATAACATATGTAATGTAGGTCATTCTATATGCTCATATGAATATCTATCCAACTACTTTAAAATTAAGTTTAGTAGCACATTATAATGATAACTGTTAAGTAGGTTTCCAGTAAGTATTCCTGGGTTCAGTCATGGTGACATGGCAGTAGTGCACGGCTCTGCAATGCAGGAGGCTGTAGGGAGGGTCAGGTTTGGTTCCTAGTGTAACCTTATAAGCCGGGTATGCATGTACGTACCTGTGATCCAGGATGGCTGAGAGGCTGGGCTGGGGATCACTGCATGAGACCCTTTTGAGTATGCCTATCTTTCTCTCTGTCTCTCTTACATAAAAGAAAATAATGAATGAACTAAAAAAAGAAAGGAGTTCTGAGATATTCAATATTACAAAAACTTCATCATATCAATCCGTTGCGATTTCCTGGGGTCAGCAGGTGGTGTAGTGGTTAAGGCACTGGACTCACACATGGCCAGCCACAGTTTGAATACCAGATCCAGTAGCCTGAAACACATTGGGTTTGCGAGTACGTGCCCAGAATCCCGAGAGGAGAGTACAGGAGAGGGACTGCGACATGGCCATCTCCCCTGGCAGGGGTGGGAAGGGTCATTTCTCACTTTCCCTCTCACTGTCTCTCTCTTCCACAAGCATACATGCTCTATAGAATAAAAACCCTAAAAAAAATTCCTTAGTCTAATAAATATAATCCTTTTGTATTTATAGGAATGAGTACTATGTTAATACTTAGAATTCCTTGGCCAAGTAATAGAACAAAAATGTAATAAAATAATTATTACTATTTTTAGCCGATATGGTCATACATGAAGAAAAGCTCAAAACATTTTAGACTACTGATAGATTTCAGTAAACTTTATAAATATTTGTCCTTACATTTAAATTTTCTGGCATAAATTGTCATCTAGTAGTTTTTTTGTTTTTTTTTTTTTAAGAATTAACTCAAGACGTCATTCCATGTAAATAGGCAATTATGTCTTTTATAGCATTATCAAAAGAAAAATTGTAAATAATCTGGATACTCAATAATAGGAGACCTAAATAAAAATATTTTTAAATCAATGAAATGACGTCAAATAATAAAAAAAATTAAAATATAACATAAGTGTACATATACATTGTATTATAGTCTTAGTTTTGGAATATATGAATATAAGTGGAAAAAGTTGGGCATAAGTATTTTAAAATATGAATAAATTTTATTTGGAATATAGGAGTACAAGTGACTCTTATATTTCCCAAAATTTTTATAATGAGGAATAAACAGAAAATACAGTAAAGTAATTTGCTGATGCTAAGAAGGTGAGTCCAATCAATGCCATTTCACTCTTAAGTTCTTGCCTTTAACTGCTATGTATCTTGCATGACTTTCCTCATTTTGTATCCCCCACTCTTACATGCTGTCTGGCGTGCAGGAGATGTCGAGTAAATACATATATGCTCATAAGGAAGGAAGCTCTTTCACCTAATTCTCTTCCACAACTTTTGCCTAAATTAGTCAAAACTCTACTTTTTAAACAGCTCATAGTGGCAAGAACTCAAGCCTATCAAAAGTAAAGATTGTACATAATGTCATCTGACTACACACACTACTATAAACTGTAGATACTTCGATTAAAATAAGTTAAAACTTTAGATGGAAACTTTCACAAAATTGCAGAAGTCACTGTTTCCATTCACGTGCTCAAATGCACGTGAAATGCCAAGAACTGTGACAAATACCAAGACAGATATGTATAGGAATTATCCTCTTAAAGATTTCATAGTCAAATAGAAAGACAGAAGTAAGTAAAAAAATCCAGTGAAATGTTCTAAATTCTACCACAGAATAAATCCAGAGCATTATGAAAGGACAGGAAAAATGTCATGAGAACAGCAATTTGGATAAAAGCAGAAAATGTCTGATGGAGTCAAGAAAGGTTTATAAAATCAGAGCTTTCTGAGGGCCAGACCCATAGTGTCGAAGTTGAATGCTGTTCAGAGGAAGGCCAGATCCCTCAGGACCAACTGAGGTTTAGATCCCACCCCTGCAACTTGAAAAACACATTGGGGACATGTGCATGTATGCTCCAAACCTGACGGGATGGAGAAATGGAAGTGAAAGAATGATGGCATAGCCATACCCCATTAACTAGTCCTTTGCCCACAACTCCCCCCTCTACCAAGAGCACATGTGTCCTCTGCCAATTGAAAGGATATACATACAGGTGTTCTCTGAGGAAAGGAAAATGAGAAGAGAAACAGTACAGAGAGCAAACATGTGCCCTGATTCTCTCATAACCCTTCGTCACTGGACTACACAGGATTCTAGTAAGCAAGATTGCTTGTGATAGGTTGGTTTTGTAACACTGGGGACTCTAGTAAGCAAGATTGCTTGTGATAGGTTGGTTTCATAACACTGGTGATGCTCACCAGATATACTCAGCTTTTACTTCACCTTTAGACATCATGTTGTCAACCTGGTTCACTTTACGCTTGGCAATGGTGTATTTTAAAATATTTCTTAAAGTAACATATACATTCTCAGTAATAGGCACACAGAAAATAAAAGCATAACCTAAGACACAAAAATAGCTTGAGAATAAACAAAAATAAGAACATCTATAAAAAGACACTCTGTTTTGTTTTTCCCTTTAGAAATCAGGCTTGATTAGAAATTTTAATCTATTCAACTCAATTTACTATTTGACTTTTTTATCCTTCTCTGTTATGAGAATCACTTTCTGTTTTAAAAACATACATTACAGGGTCTTCGCTAAAAATGAAAAGTTACTTGAATACCACCCCAGAAAAGAATCTAATTCTTTATAAAGAGAAACAGCATCTGTGCAACTGCTGTCATTGAGAAGAAATAGAAACGTGAGGTTTCTGTTAGATTCACAGAGCTCATGAAATACACTGTTGGTATTAATGACATGGTAGTCTACCAGTTTCAAATTATGTGGAAAAAAATCTTTATGTGACTTGTCTGAATATTTGCAAGAAATGTTTCACAATGAAATATAAATATTTATAGGAGACAACGGCAACTCTAGGCCAGACTGCACAGGTGTTTATTGTGGCCTTCACACCGAAAGCTGGCACATACTGGAGATAGCTCTCCCCAGCTGGAGACAGGTGCTTGACACAGCTTTGTCATAACTTCTAACCTTCTAAACTGAAGATGCTGCAAGGAAAAATCCAAGACAATTTGTTTAAAATGTGTAGAATATAGTTCTTCCTTTTTTTTTTTTTTTCTCACAGCTTCTATTTATTCAACTTTAGGGTAAAAAATCTAATGTGTTAATAGATTTAATATTATTACGGACTGCCTTTAGAGAAGGAATTTTTAAAGTAATTAGTGATCCTTTGTATCAGCAAGGGAAAAATTCTTTCTGTCCACTGTTAATGGATGTACTTCATGGTGTCTGTGCATACAAGGAATTGTAGGGATTCTGCTGGCCTCTGTTGAAATGCAGCAGAGCCCCAACTTAACCTTCATTAAATTACATTATGGTATCACTTTTCTCTCACTAAATGAAACATAATTATTTAGCATTTACTAAATTAATTGGTTGTAAATATTATAAAATGGAGTTAACGATGCAGGCAAGGAGGGACATTTTACAATTCACTATGCATTTTATTGTTGCCTTTTGAAATAAAATAGTTATCTTAAAGGAACAATGGTTTACCATTGCACATTGAATTACTTTAATATTTTTCATTGAGTCTAATTTAATTTCCCAAACTTTATTATGCATAAAAATTACTACACAGAATTTTAAAAATACAGTATAAAATATATTGCATTTTTTATGGAAAAGATAAGTATTCCAACTTTATAATCTAACTGTGTAATAGAATGCCCACAATAGTTTAACCCAGGAAATTAGCCTCATCAGAAAAGTATCCTATATTATTCAAATGGGTTTCATGTTACAAATCTTTCCTACCAGATTGTCAGCTTTCAGAGAGGAAGAGAAAGAATGCAGGACTAAGTGCCTTCAGTATGTTCAAAATATAAATTTTCCCATCACCTATTTGCCAGCAAACCTCAACCACTTCACTTCCCCTCCCTCCCCCTCGCCATTAATTGTTGGTTATATTCCTAAAGGGAAATGAGTAACACTTGCTCACTTGCTCAGCACATTTGATCATGTATTGAATAGATTCAAAAAGGACCCAGCAGAAACAACACAACTATATGAGTTTACAAAGCTTTAAAGTACAGTACCCATAAATATGTAGCCTTTGGGTTTTTGAAGTATCTTTCATCCCAAACTGCTAGTTGAGATTGAATGATAACAGAAGCCTAAAATCATAGAGAGGATTTAAGGGGCTCTTAGAGCTGATGAGAACCTGGGCTAAGGCAATAACAGAGAGGATGAAAAGAAAGGAAGTTAAGGAGGCAGGACAGATCAATTTGGAGAATTGGTTTGATAGAAGGTAGTGTGCACAGTGAGGTAAAATACAATAGGTGATTCTCAAGTTTCTGGCCCAAGGGATTCTGTAAATGATTCCTCCTAGTCCTGCACTGAGAATACACTGCGTAACAATAGAATAAGCCATCCCAGATAGGAAAGAGAGCTCTTTCCTGTTAACTCTTTGGTTTCTAAATTCCTGAAATAACATACTTTGATTGGGTAAGCTTCTTGGAGAGATTGTAATATAGAGAAAAGAAAAATTAAAGGCATTGTCTTAAGTTTATTGATTTTACTCATATCACTGAGTATGTGTGCTTGCGAGGGAGAAAGAGAAACACCATTGACAGTGACTGGTCATATTACAATCCTCTTCCTTCAGCCTTCCAGCTTGTCAGGATTTTAGTGTGGAAGGACATTTTCTGATACAGGATAAAGAGAATGAATTTCACATCAAATGTTGTAGCTTTAAGGCTCAACCAAGTCTCAGGCTCTAGAAGGAGAAAGAAGCCAAACATCCTAAGACAGAATGAGTTTTCTTTTTCGGAAATGTATAACTTCGAAGCAATCTACAGTAGTGGAACAGAGCCTTCTTCCCTAAAATGACCATAGACAGTACTACACTGAAATAAATGATTCACAAGTTAGAAAGCATTGGTTACTGCTTTTTGTGAAATCACCATGAACTCCTAGAAATTTAGTTGTATTGTTCCCACAAATCACGGGGATCAAAATGATGCAGGAACAGAGAATAGAGCTAATAGACCCCATAAGTATTTGTAGTACATCCTGAAGTGATAATCAACCACTTCTATCACATTATTTAGAGATTCCACAAATATTCAGAAATATATGTCTCTCTATAATTAGCAGAGTGTCTTTTATTGAAATGAGATTTGTAATCAATTCTTGATTATATAGCCACAGATTATACATATTGTGGCTTCCTATGCTATAATAAATCCTTTGTTGTTTTTTTTTTTTTTTTCACATTAACTGACTTGTTGACATAAAATACTCTATTTAAATGTACTTTGCTTCCTGGCCACACTGATCCAAAAATCTCATGGGTATACTCGCAGGAAAGCTCTCTATATACAAAATGCAGTTTTGCCACAGAAACATTTGAACTAAAAGTAATACTATTCGCAAATTTTATTTTAAAGTTAGGGTGGACATAAGATTTTATTATTTCTTTTTGCATTTTTTGTTTGTTTTAAATTTGCTTTAGAGCACATGTGCTCACCACAAAGAGCGAGAGACAGAGAGAGAGAGAAGAGAGAGAGAATGAAGGAGAGACATTGTATGTCCCTACACCACACATACTGAGTGTCCGCACTCTATGACTGAAACTGATTGACTAAAGGATATAGAAACACGGTAAATAGATGTGAATACCAGATATAGTGTGTGTAAAAGAGTAGAGTCTGAAGAAGGACATTTAGAAGAAAAATAGAGAGGCAAAGCCTTAATGGGACAAAGAAATGTGGTATTACCTGTTGAAGATATTTTATAGTTTTATCAACTAGACTAGGGTGAAATGTTCACATGTTGAAATATTCACTTTGTAAGGTAAATAACATGATTGGATGTAGAAAAGAAAAGAAAAGAAAAGAAAAGAAAAGAAAAGAAAAGAAAAGAAAAGAAATAATAATAGTAAAGAACAAAGAAAATAATAAAGCACCCCCTTGGGCATTGGCCACACTGAAACCCCTTTTTCTCCATTTGCTTCTCAAGGTTTGGGACATGCACACACACAAGCCCAGCATATTTTTCTTTCTCCCTCCCTCCTTCCCTCCCTTACTCCTTCCCTCCTTCCCTCCTTTCTTCCTTTCAGAAATTTTGCTATATGGCACATGCACTCACTGGGGAGACAGAGAGACAGAAAGAGAGACATTAGTACCTGGGAAGATAGCCACACCACAATCCATTCTCCTCCTGGGAGTTTGGGCACACATGCACACACACGCAGCGTGTTTCAATCTGTCAGGTTGGGACTTGAACCCTGTCAACTACGTGGAAGTCCATTGATGTAACCATTTCACCATCTGTTGGTCCTACCCAACATATTTTTCAAGCCTCCAAATCTGGGACTTTAACTACCAGTCATTTACATGGGATCCAGCAGCCATGCCAACAGGTTAGCGCCATAAGATATTACTGATAAATTGATTAGACCTTAAAAAGAATATACAGTGTAAGTGGAATTGTCTGCACTTTATGACACATCAAGGAAAATAACTATTCCATGGTCTCTGAGGATACAATATCTCTCTGTTCATAAATAAGATAAAGATTTTACACACCAACCCACTAATACACACACATCACACACAAGATACAACTTAAATTACCACTTTTTTTTTAAAGTTATTAATCCTGTAATTATGGAGTATCACCTCCGTAAGCCTATTATTAAGTCCAAGACTTGAAATACAAGATCTTTGGGGCCAAGGGGTAGCATGGTGTTAAGATGACTGAAATATACTTGATGACCATGCAGTTCAAGTCCCAGTCTCAGTGGCTTAAAAAACATGAACACATGCTCAAAATAATGAACAAGGGTGAAATGGAGGGGAAGGGATTGTGGTGTGACCATTCCCCATGAGGGTGGGGTGGGGAAACTTTTTCACTTTCTCTCTCTCTCTCTTTCTCTATGTCTCTTTCTGATGCATACAGATGCCCTCTGGAAAAATTGAAAAAAAAAAAAAAAAAGATCTTGGCACTGACACACATATCTGTTCCTTTCACCTTTCTACATAACATTTAGCACAGAGGGAGTTTTAATTCATTTTTATATTTCTTGATATGTCTGATGACAGCAACTGATTTATATTTATAAATTCCCATTCTGGGGTCCAATCCAGAAAGAACCTGTGTAATGAAGAGTCCAAAACATATCTACCGATATACTATTTTTGTTTAATATTGCACCTATATGGCTTCTTTTGCCCTTTGACAAATAATTTTACCTTGTAGACTAGACAAATTACCTCTGAAATGATCTTTTTCTGCGACTTCAAGCATGTGGAACAAATTTTCCCCTTACTTTCTAATTGCCACTTATTTTCAGTACATGTTTCTTTTTTGAGACTATGGCTGATCTCTTAAAACCTCATTTCATTTTATACTATTTAATACAACACTTACGATGTTCTGATTTAGAAAAAGTAATCCTAAAGGACATTTAAACTAGTAGGGAGAAATGACAAGTCAAGCAAAATAATACTGTCAAAAATGACAAATCTGAAATTTAGAACCTAAGAGAAGAACACAGGCTGGGAAAAGCAAAACAGTATCATTTAGCATCTTAGTAAAAATTATAATTGATAGTTTTTCTCCATCTTTTTTCTTTGTCACTACAATTTTCCATAGTATGAACTTTTCTGATTATAACCCCATGGTGCAATTGAATGTATTCCTCTGCACTTTTTATATCTGGCAAATTGGGAACTGGTTCCATAAACAGAATCAAATTAAGGTTCTATCTGCTGGTATTGTGTTCTTTCATCAAGAGACACATAATGTCTAGTTGTCTATCTTTTTTAAGATGTCAAATGCCATCAATAATTGGATTTACTTCTATTAATCCACATTGGATGGCAAAATAGTGATATTGTAATTCTGAAATTTCTTTTTAATGTATTACCTGTGATGTTTTTATGAAGAAATACTTCTTGGTTACTATTTAATTGTATAGTTCATATAGTAAAGGCAGGATAAATATTTCCTTTTATTTATCAATTTTTCAGAAATATTTAATATGGCATTTAAAAAATTATCCTAAACATATTTTTATGTGTCCTCAATCAAGCCTGGCTTTTCAAGCTACCAATCATGATGCTGAAATAACTACAACATGTATCTGTGATGAACGTATATTGCATAAAATCAACCAAAAAGTCAGCAATCGTTGGAAAGAAAATCAATATGTTCGTGTCATTACCACTAAAGTGCCTATTTGTCGGCCTAGAAAATACATGTTTATTTCTTTTACAATGAAGAGAGATGACAGTTTAATGTCACAGTATTTCCAGACTGTTTCAAGACTAGTTGCAGTTTAGCGGCATAATTCACTTACTTATCTGTGGTGACCTACAAACAGAATGAGCTCCTTCTTACATGTAATAAAAAGCATGAAGAGCACCCTTAAAAAATTAAATAAAACATACTACATCTCTACTCTTCCACTGCTCTCTACTAGTAATTCAATCTGGAAATGGCTCAGCTGGCAAAAGAATTTCTAAATGGGTGTCTTGTCATTGACAGGAACAAACTTTTCATATACTTCTGTTTACTTTATCCATCTTTATGGCACTTTGAAATCATTTTGGTATTATATTAGTTAACTCTTGTGCCCAAATATATTAGATTTAGCCTAATGACTTAAAAGAGCTTGTTTTATTTTTTGTTTGTTTGCCATAGTGCATGTGTACTCACTAGAAAAAGAGACGGAGAGAAAATGAGAAACACCCTAAAAGGGGATAACCATATCACAATCCCTTTTCCTCCATTCTCCTCTCAGAATTTTGGGCATGCACATGCACACCTGGCATGATTTTTAAGCCACTGGGTCCGGTACTCAAATGGCAACCTTGGCAATGTGGAGTCCAACACCTTAACCTCCATGCCACTTGTTGGCTCTAAAATACCATACTTTATTATTTTTTTTTAATTCTTTCAGCAATAGAGAGCATATGCACACACACACACAGGCATGAGAGAGAGAGAGATTAAGTATTTACCTTTAAAATTACACTGATAAACAAAATGTGAGTAGAAGCATCTGAAGATTTTCTGAAACCTAAGAGAGCTTCCTGAAATATTGCAGATTTATATAATTTCTGAAATCTTCAGATATCTTCCTTATTTAACACTGCTATACAATACTAGTTTGTAAGAATTCAATAAGGAAGCAAATGAATAATTCCACAGAGTATACTAAAAAAAAAAAAAAAAAGAACTGTAATTAAATATCTTACACCATTTCCATGCACAGGCATTAGCACAGATATATACAGTAAAAATATAATCCCCAAATCCCTACCTAAAATTGAGGAAAAAATTAAATAAATGTGTAATGACAGAGCCTCCAAAGAATTCCTCTGAAAGATTTAAGGGTTCATATCAAATATTCCATTTAAGGTTCCATTCTATATACTCCATCAATCTTTTGATTGACTGACTTCGAAGCTCTATTAATGTATCTTACAGTCAAAGTTTTAATGGAGTTTAATGGATCTCATCCAAATCTATAATAGCATTTTTCCCCTAAATTAACTTATAACCCACAAGTTAATGAAATGAATGCAGCTGCCATTTACTCAGAAAAAGGTTAAAGTGCAGGACCTCTCACCAGTGATATAGAGCAGTGACTTCGCTCACTTCAGTGGTGGAGCATGATAACCCAGAGGACATTAAGAGTACTGCTAAATACTATATGAACCCTTTGCCAACAACATTAGCCACCAAAGAATTTACCTGGCATCTTAAAGCTCATGAGAAAAGTTAATAATTGTACAAATTGAACCAAACTTTTCAAGAGCAGTGGTGATATACATTTTAATCTTCACATACTCATTTGTCCATCATGAAACACTTGATCAAGTTTGTTGAATGAATCAATACTTATGTGCTACTTTAAATAACCAAAAAATTAATTTATGCATTAGTCTATTCTCTCTTGCTTAATAACTGAATACCGCACACATGATCATTTATGAAAATAGACATTTAATTAGCTTATGGTTTTGGTGGTCTAAATTCAACAAGCTGCAAATGGTGAGGATTTTGTTGGTGAGGACTCACTATAGAGTCCCAAGAAACACAGGGCATCACATGAGCAAGAGAAAAGACTTGCATCTCTGTTGTTATCTCTGCTCTCATGTCACTCCCTCGCCTTATAAATCCATCAGTGTACAATCGTGGGGGCCCCTCTTGATGACTTCATTTAATCCTAATCACCTCTCAAATGTTCTACCTCTTAACCTCATAATCTGATTAAGTTTCCAACATCTTAATACTGCCACAACCAAATGTCAACATATGTATTTAGAGAGGATACTCCAGGTAATTGCAGATTATTAAAATGAAAATTTATAATCAACTACATTATACTATATGTCTCTCTCTGAATAACAATAATAATAATAATCAGAAATGGCCAAATTGCCCCTCAATGACTTTGTTCTCTCTTGAGTCTTGCAAAAGAAATAGTCAAGTGTTTGGAAAATGGGTCATTTGAGGAAAGGCGATGGATCTGAATTTATTTACAACAGAGAACAGAAGGCTGACAAAGTATATGGTGGAGGTGCTGGAGGCTGGGGGATTTACAATTTTTGACTATATAAAGCAATAGCATATGGGAGGTGTTAAGCAGCTGTTCTATTTCTGCTCAGGAAACAGTTATGCTTAGGAACCACAGACAGCAGAAATAGGACCAATGGATCAAAGTTACAGCAGGCAAATATTAGCTCATCATATAAAAAGAGCATTCTTAAAATTAGAGCTATTGGAAACTGAAATAAGCTGCCTTAGGAGGTAGCATGTATTGGTGGCTCCAGTGTCTCACTGAGCAGCCAGCTTTGGCGTATCTCTATTGTAATGTGTCACATTTCAAGTGGAATGGAAGGACAAAGGACAGGAAAAGAGAGGGAGATGATTTCCACATGAGCAGTACATATTGTAAAAGACTAGCATAACTTACGTTAGGGATGGAAAACTCTTGTTTATAAAAGATTTCTTAATGGGCTGTTTGGATTATATAAATGAGGGTCTAAACAATTAGCTTAGGAAAACGATTAACTTTCTAATGTAATTGCAGAAATTTTGAAGATATTTTTCTGACTATTGCAGACTGGAAAGTGGAAAGGAAAATGGAGAAAGGGAAGATGCAGGAGAGGGGAAGAAGACCCAGCAACATAGTAGATCAGGGACTTTGGAGGAACATGATCTTATTTGTAGAAGCAATGGTTTATGGCTTCTTCAAATTTTTTCTAATTTTGAAGACATGCTACAAATACTTAAATCAATCGATAAGTGATTTTGCAAATAGTGAGAAAATGTCATAAAAAAACTTGTAAAAGATTATTTTTTTTATGTTCATTCATTTATTTTTAAATTTTTCCTTGAGAGAGACACACGTAGAAAAAGACAGAGTGTCCAACAGGGATTTTATACCAAAGTCCAACCCCAGTGTCGACCAGCCAGATCATGAGCATGTGTGTGCAGCCAGCAGGTACAGAAAGACCTTGGGACACAAACCTGGTACATTTCTATATGGCCTCATCTCACCAAGTGTAGCATCACTGCTACTCCACTGTAGCTGGTAGAAAGTGGCATTCTAACATTAGCTTAGGAAAGGTCTCCAAGATGAGGTAATATCTGAGCCAATATTGAGGGAGGAGTTAGTGATGTGGCACCCTATGAGATGTGTGGTTCAGATGGAGGTAAGCAAGGGCAAAGACCCTGAGTTGAGAATGGACTTCCTGTGTTGGAAGTAAAAGTGAGCAATGAGAAGAAAGGTAGGTGCTGGTCACAGGGCTAGTCAGATCCTAGATCCAGCCGGGTTGCTGGCCTTGAATTTTATTCTAAGTTTGGAGTGTAAGTAAGGAGTAGCAATGCTCCACTTTGCATTTTGAAAGGATCTACCCCTTTGTATAAAGTATATAAGAGTTTGAACTAGAAAAAAATTGGTGGAGGTGGATATTGTTTAACATATTCAGGCTATATTTTAAAAGAGAGTTGACAAGACTTGTTCATATCTTGGATAAATAGTGGACTAAATAGAAAGGAATCAAGATTTTTATCACAAAAATGTTGATGCCAATTAAAGAAATGACAAAACTGAAATCTGAGGGGACAGGAAATCCAGAATTCTGTTTTGGATGTGTTAAAACTGGAGCTCTGGGCTGAGAGATATAAATATGAATGTGATTAGCATATGCATAATATATACAAAATAAAACTAGGTGACTGAATGAGATAATTCAGGGCGTGAGTATAGACAGTGAAGTGTAAAGAAAGACAAGCACTGAATCATAAAGGAACACAGCTTCAAATAATCAGGAAAAAATGTGGAGGATCCAGAAAAGGAGTTTAGGAAAGCCATGGAGACAGGAGGAAATGACAGAATGAAGTGTCTTGAAATTTAAGTAAAAAAAACAATTTCTGAGAAAGGAGCAATTAACTCTTTACAGTTAAAACAGGCAATGAGTTCAAGAACATAAGAGCAACAGTCCAACATCTGGACTAGGCAAGACAGAAGTTCTTAGTGAATGAAGAGGGTAATTTCAGGTCAGTGGGAATAAAAATCGGATTGCCCTAATCTGAAGAATGAGGTATGTGAATGAACCTGACAGTGTTTTGAATTCTTTTTAAGAAATGTTGCCTTAAAATGGAGCAAATGAATGAAAGAGTATAATAGAGTGGAAATCTTGCTTTTATGTATGCTTTCATCTCTATTGTGTAGCTAACAAAAATGCCTGACACTGGGTGATTTGCAAAATAATAATAATAATAACAACAACATATGTTTTAAAGGTAGAGATTCATTTGATAATTGTAGTGACTAGAAAGTCCTAAGGCATTCAGCTGACATCAGACCAACCTACAGCCTGGCTGATAGAAACAGAGAGACTGTCAGGCATGTTTAGAGAAGAGAAAGACAAAGCTCTTTGCACAGTTCAGTCTTTTCTAACAATCTGCTCTCGCGAGAACTAACTCTACCAGAGCCAAAACTCATCAGATCTCCCAGGAAACAGCATTAGTCCGATCATGGACAGGCACCTACATGATCCAGTCACCATGATTCAGTCACCATTAATCACCAAGGTCAAATACCAAACTATAAACCTTTGGGGAACAAACCATTAACCATTCGTTTATTGGGAAACATTAGTATACTGGCATGCCAGAAAGCTTATCTCATGCAAAGAACATAGCTAACATTTAGGATAAGCACAAGATAAGGGAGCAAAATTCTTCCAGTGGAATGAAAGGGGGTGAGATACCTGTATATTTGAAAGGCTTGCTCTTAGTGGAAATAGAAGCACCTTATTCATGAAAGAGCAGTGTTAGTGGGTTATTTTTTAGGGGAAATATCATTTGCTATTGATTTTTCTCTTAGTGGGGTAAGAAGTGAGATTTTTGAAGTGAGTTCAGTGGTGAAGGTAGTTGAACGCTTGACAAGATAGAAGGTGTGACACAGTCATTTTTGAAATGGTTTTTCCTAGTCACATAGACATATATAAAGACATAATTATACTTCATAAATAGTAGGAGATGTAAGAAACAAAATATTCCTATATGCCTATATCTTTTACTTATAAAAGTAAAAATAAATTAGTTATTAAAATGAACCTATATACACACACACACACACACACACACACACACACACACACTTTAATGAAAAAGTAGACAAATACCAAAACTTATAAAACATTGAACATGTCCATTATATTCGCTCATTTTGCATTAACAATGCCTCTATGTATCCTGAACTTTTATTTTATTATGAATTCATGATATATCATAGACTCAATTTATTTCAATGAACTATAAAACTATACTATTTTTTCATGACCTGTCTACATATTATTTTAAGAAAGAGAGAAACAGAGAGACACACAGAGACAGAGAAAGAGGCACCCTAACAGAGTCTCCACACAATAGCCCACCTACAACTTCAGTGGGCTTGGCTCATGGACATGTGCTGAGTGTTCAGGGAAACCCCAGGTTCAAAACCCAGGACCCTCAGGCGGGTCAGCCACAACAGAGCTATACCACTACCCAGTCCTAAAATTATGACTTTTTATTCCTTGTGTTTCTTTTTCTTGGCTAGTGTGTATCAGTGATAAAGGCAGAATTCTAAGAAGATACCTGTGCTTCAACCTACAGCACACACTCAGATGCCCTGTGAAATCCCCTTTTGAATGGGAATAGGGACTGTAAATATGATAAGATCTTATCGATATGACTAGGTCTCTACATGGCAAAGGTAAAGGGGTCTTGCAGATGTATTTAAGTCTTAAATAAATTAAAGTTAGCCACAAGGGCATTATGCTGTTTGGATTGATCTAATCCAGTGAACTTTTCAAAGTAGTCAGATATATGTGAAATAGCAAAACTATTCTAGATTACAGTCCCGGGAAAGAAACAATCTATTTAGAAGAGAAAGTATAATGACCTTGAGAAAATACTTGAGATCCAGAGGATTTTTCTGGCAATACACTCTAATTTCCAGAGAGAATGATTTGAGGAGAGAAATGGACATCCTGGAGAGGAAAAATGTGAGCCTAAAAAATGAACATAATATTTGAGGTTTGTAATAATAAATTTAAAGGAAAAGCAATCAGTCTAGTTGAGTAATTCTTTTAAAGAACCATTTACAAACAGGGTACAGTTATGGAGTACATAAGAGTTTAGAAAGATCCAGAGTTGGAGTTTTTCCAGAAAGTAAGATAGAGGAGAAAGAGGAAAGCAAAGAGAATAATCATAAGGGGCTAATTGTAGTAACTACAGAATCTGCGCTTATATCATAAAGGCTAGAATGACTGAATACATAAAAGAAATTGAAAAAAAAAGCTGATGATAGTGGGAGACAGGGGGCTTAATGAAATCAAAGTTTAATTTAGCTCAGATAATTTTTCAGTAAAAGTTCTTGTTCTTGTTTTGATTTTTGTTTTTCTTTTGTTTGTTTGATTATTTTAGATTTTGCCATAGAGCATGAGCATTCACCTGAGAAAGACAGAGAGAGGGAAAGTGAGAAATAACACCCAGGAGGGATGGACATGATGCAAACCCTTCTCTTCCATTCTCCTCTAGGGATTTTGGGCACATATGCACATGTGCCTGGCATAATTTTCACCCATTGGGTCTGGGTTGCAAACTATGTTGACCACGTGGGAGTCCAGCATCTTAACCACTATGCCACCTGCTGATGCTTGTTTGTCTTTTTTTTCGTTACTAGAGGGTATGTGAGCTCATGGTGGCTAGGGGAGAGAACCCCTAATGGAATATGGTCGTGCTGCAATCCTCTTTCATTCATTTTTCCATCCCACTAGGATTTGGAGCTTGCATGTACACATGCCAGTGTATTTTTCAACCTGCCAGGACTGAGATTTGAACTGTCATTGGCCAAGAGGGTTCCGGTTCCATTAGCTGCTACGTTAGAGGGCAGGTCCCTTCATTGAAAGTTCCTGGATTACGACTTAAGTTTGTAGAATATGATGATGAGAAATTAGAATAATTGCAATTATGGATGTGAGAATTATTGGCCGAAATAATACAGAACAAGTGTCACTTCAGAGCAAGACCTGATCGGTCAGGGTCAAATGAGCCACCCATATATGAAATGGGCAAAAGAATGCGAGAATGACAGCAGGGCTTAGTGTGAATGTCAGAAAGTGAAAGTAAGGGGTCAGGGAAGAGGATTCTTTAGCAGGATGGTATGGTGGCTTCCACACCCTGAGAGGCAGCCAATATCTGTATGTGGGGATGTGGGTCCGTGCC
>NW_006159884.1:1483181-1491442 GCF_000334495.1 Tupaia belangeri chinensis | reverse complement strand
CTACTTCCAGCCCTGAAGTAAGGAGGAGAGAAGCAGCAAGGTTCTGATTCAAGACTAGATAACAGAAATAGGATATTAAGTTGAAAATACAGAAGTAATGCTGATTACAGAGAAGTTCCACATACATCACCAGAGAAGGGAGAAAGTAGGAAGGAAGACTAAATAATATCATGGTAGTTTTTTGTTGACTTACTTATTAGAAGACAGAACTGAGATTATCCTCCCTTATTATTTCCGGCCAGTTATCTCTGGTCATTATCTATAATGTGGTGATTGCACCATGATTAGAACATATTTGTATTTCATTCTTTCTAGTGCAGAGATTCACTATGCCATGGCCTTTCTTTCTACCTCCATTCTGGGTATACATGCTCTAGATGCACTGCCTTAGTTTTATGGTTTAGCTATTAATAAGGTCATATCAGGACCAGCAGCTGGCGTAATGGCTATGTTGCTGGACTCTAATGTAGTTGACTGCGGTTTGAGTCCTGGACCCGGTGGCTTAAACTCACATTGGGTGTGTGTGCATGCATGCCCAAGATCCCAAGAGGAGAATGGAGGAGCAGGGATTGTGGCATGGCCATACCCCCTGGGGGGTGATTTCTCATTTTTTGTCTCTCTGTCTTCCTCTGTCTTTCTGGCAAGTGCATGCATCCTATAGCAAAAACCTCTCCAATAAATAAATAAATAAATTTAAAAAAATTTAGATTTAAAAAAGAAATCTGTACTTCATCCAACAAGAGAAATTCAGTGGCAATATGCCATTGTCCCATTCTCTGAAAATATAAAGACACAGGGATTCTAATAGTAGACTCTGTTCATTGTCTATCACACAAGTTTTCTTCATGTGTTAATGTTCTAACACATCCCTTAATTTTGTTGAAGGTGGCAATAAACCCAACACCATGGCATGGCTTATAGTTTAACTGGTGTTTGTCAGCTTGAGAAGTTGGGGACTGATTATTGGCCCTCCCTCCCAAGGTACATTTGGCAATATCTGCAGATAGTTTTTGACTGTGACAACTTAGAGGTGGTGAGAAGGGGCATCTTGCTACTGTCATCGACTGGTTAGATCCAAGAGATGCTGTTAAATACTATAAACTTCACAGCACAATAAAGAGTTATTGAACTCCATGTGAGAAACAGTGGTCTGAGCCAAGCCTGACAATCCTGATCCCCAGTCTCCAGCCTTTCCTGAAGCTATAGGTAACAAGATATGATGACCTTAACTATGTTCCTCAAGTTCATATATTAAAGTTCTAATTCCTAATGTAGCTGAATTTGGAGTTAGTGTCTCTAAAGAGATAATTAAGGTTAACTGAGGCCTTAGCATCCAAAGAGCTTCCTCTTCCTCTACATGTATAAATAGACCATGCGAGGATGTCTGAAAACTAGAAAGAAGGTCCTCACGGGAAACCACATTGATGCCACTCTATCTTGGTTTTCTAGCCTTCAGAACTGTGAGAAAATTTATTTGCTACTTCAATTTTATTGTTATAATCATTATTATTTGCCATACGGCATGGGTGTTTGCTGGGGGGTGGGGGGAGAGGCAGTAAGAGGGAAAGTCAGAAATCATCCTTCAGGAGGTTGGTCACACTGTAATTTTTTCTCCACTCTCCTCCTGGGATTTGGGGCATGCATGCACACACACTTGATTTTCAAGTCACTAGGTCTGGAACTCCACCCATGATCTGTCACGTAATAGTCCAGCACCTTAACCACTATGCCACCTGCTGGCCCCAAATCCATTTGCTATTTAAAGTACCTAATGCATAGTATTTTACTGTGATAGTCCAACCAGACTAACACCACATAATCCAATTCTAGCTCAGAAAATGCAAGAAGTCTTCTAAAGAGAATTCTGGCAAAACTCTTGCTTTTTTCATAAAAGGGGACAAAGTGGCAGAGTTTTCTTTTATCTTACTTGCTTTTCCTGCATTCCTGAGTTGACAAGCAAATATTGACCAAACTACCAAGGAAATTCTGAGACATCATCACTGTCATTATTGTACTATTATCATGGAGAGAGTCAGGCAGACAGAGTTATTATTATACCATTATGACAATGCCGGCAGCATTTATCTGAGCTTTTAAGAAATGCTTAAATAGTTCATCTCTTTTTATTTGAGTCACACAATTAGTCCTAAAAATTTCTATCTCAAGGCTTTTTTTAATTCAGGGAAATACAAAATTTCCTGCTCTGTTATGCTAATTGTCCATAGTAGAGTCTTATTTCCTCTTTATATGTACATATGAGTTATTATTATACCATTATGACAATGCCGGCAGCATTTATCTGAGCTTTTAAGAAATGCTTAAATAGTTCATCTCTTTTTATTTGAGTCACACAATTAGTCCTAAAAATTTCTATCTCAAGGCTTTTTTTAATTCAGGGAAATACAAAATTTCCTGCTCTGTTATGCTAATTGTCCATAGTAGAGTCTTATTTCCTCTTTATATGTACATATTGCATAGTTTATAATATAGTTCTGCTACATATATGTACACATTGCATAGTTTATAATGTAGTTCTGCTACATACATACCTCATTTAAGACGGCATTTACAAAAACATGTTTTTCCATTTAAGCCCCTCCCCATGAATATTTTTAGGGACTGTTTCCCATGAATGAAATGCAAAATCTATTGTTTATTTTACTTATCATTTTTCTACACAAACCAAGGTAGCAAAGTCCACTTAAGCTTCAATTTTTCATTCTCTCTAAATGAATATATTGGATATCTACTTTAATACTTCTACCCAGTAATAAAGTAAAAGTTAATACTTAGGCTATATATATCTGTACCTGGGTGTTTAGTGTGTTGTGTAGTGTGTGTGTGTATATATATATATACACACATACATATACATATGTGTATATATGTCACACAAATATACATGTGTGTGCGTATGTGTGTATAATATATGCTATAACATCGCAGAATTTGAACACTGGAGTCATAGCCATGGAAGGATTTATCAGCCAGGATCTGTTATCTCAACCTCCTGGTCCTGATTCTCATCCTGGTTCTCCCCTTCTTCAATCAGGTACAGCTGCCTGGGTCACAACATAAGATGCTTATGGAAAACCTGTGAAGAATGATTTGTCAACCATTCACATTCCAATAAATTAATAGTCCATTTCCAGTGACTTTTGTGGCAGCAATAAGGCATCCATGCAATTCTGACATATAAAGAAGTAAATCATATTATTTTCAAACTAATCAATATTGAGAAATAATGCAGAATTTTAAAAAAGTAATTCCAGTGTGTGGCAAAGATTGCAACAGAGTCTGCATGATAGGAAAGCGAAATGATAGGATATAAGAAGGAAAATAAAAAGTGGTGGGAGAGGCCAGCAGTTGACATAATGAATAAGGTGCTGGATCCCACACAACCAACTCTGTGGTCTGAATCCTTCCAGGACCCATGGCTATACATGCGCGTGTATGCTCAAATCCTGAGAGGAGAAAATAAGAGAAGGGATTGCAGCATGACCATCACCCCTGGTAGGTGATTTCTCACTTTCTCTCTCTGTTTGTCTGACTCTCTCCAGCAGGCATGCATGCCCTATGACAAAAATCTAAACAAAAAAAATAAATAAATAAAAGTAAAAACGTGGTGGGACATTTTCATAACTTTTTTTTTTCCATAAACGGATACAAACAGCCATAGAGGACATTTATATATCATCTTATGGGTCACAAAACATTTTAAGTTTTCTTTTTTGTTATTGCCAGAGGGTATGTATGCTTGCCAGGGAGAGGTAAGAGAGATAAGGGAGAAAGTACCCCTCCCCACGGTGTATGGTCACATGGCAATCTTTTCTCCTCCTCTTCTCTGTGCTGGCAGAATTCAGGCATGAGGGCATGAAGGTATGAATACACACGCACAGTGTTTTTTTCAAGGACTCCAACTGTGTCATCCACCATATGAAATCCAGTTTCCTTAACTGCTAGATCTGTGGCTAGCCCATAATTTTCATCTAATGACCTTTGATACTGTTACACAGCAGGAAGGCAAAACAGATATAACTTATATTTACAAGATGAAGAAATAGGCTTCAAAGATGAGTGAAATGTCAAAATGTGTCAAACTAGTACATTGTAAATAAAATTAAAATGCAGGTCTCTAACACATTGTAAATACGGTTAGAATGCAGGTCTCTAACTCTAAAGTCTTTGTTATTTTCCACAAATACTACTGAACTTACCTGTCTCTAATCTCAGGCTTAAAACAAAATAATAAAATCTACCTAGAAACGTTCTCTTTCTCACTCCCTCCAACTTTCCAACGTTATTGCTTACAAGTTCCAGAGATGCAAAAATGCAAAGGTTAGTGTGTGAAAAAGGAATCTGGACAGGCCATATTATTGAATGAACAAAATATTGAAATGTGGGAATTGTCTATTTTGGTAGTACCAAACATCTTAGAAAATTTTAATTAGTTTTTAACATTCTGAATACATTTTACTTAAGAGAAATATGAACCCCCATTCGGAGAAATAAATAGAAATAAGAATTTTTTCTTTGATCTTTGATATGTCTTACTTATGAGCTTATTTGAATTCATCAACAATCAAAGTCTATTTCTGATGAGTTATATGTAGGTAAATTTCTCTCTTTTCCAATGAAATCGGTAGTTTAACATATAAAACTTTATGTGTCCTGGACTACCAGTTTCTCTTTGCCATAAATTTATTTATTGTATTTTGTTTTTTTTTAAAAAAAGTAAACTGACTAATCATAGATATTGGGGAGAATGCAGAACAGTTTATTAGAATCATGATGAAATACTAATCAGACTGATCTCCAAAGTCCCCACATAACCTGGGGAATATCACTGTGACTGTTCCATTTAACTCAATTACCTTTGACAACATCGCAGTTCAGAGCCATAAGTGGTATATTGTGGTGAGGCTGCGCTATCTCTTATGCCTATATTTCTAAATTAGCAACTCATAAAAACTTATAAAGTTGTTATCAGAACCTAGAAATTGCTATTTTTGTCATATGAAACAGGAAAAAATTGAATTGCCAAGTTCGAATGCTCTTTTTACTTACTGCACTGGGAAAACCGTGTATCACCTCTCCAAACGAAAACCTGGTGATTTCAATGGCAATTTTTTTTCTTTCTCACAAGTTATCAAAACAAAGTCTTCAAATCATGTATGACAGGAATTGCATAACCACTTCGATTTTAAAAATATTAAAGGAATTCTACAAAAAAAATATGCCTTGGGAAATGAAGAGTTTCTTTTCCTTTTTCTTTTTTCTTTTTTTTTTTTTTAATTTAAGCCATGGTTATGACAATGTCATTTTCACTAAGTCGAAAATGTGCTATGATGGGCAGTGAGAGATCCTGATGGAAGTTGTGGGAATCTCCTTTAGAACAATTTCCATGTATTCAACATTTTGTGTCTAATTTCAACAAATCACTGGGACTCAGTTTATGTTCATTTATAGTCCACGGGTTAAAAACTCTGATACAAAAACAAGGCTGCTCAAGTTTAGGGTGGTTGAACCGTGAAGCAAATTAACTACAACTATAACAATAAATAAGACCACCCAAGGAACAGTTGATTTTTCTGTTCCATAATCTCAGTAGCTCCCACATGCACATGAATGTCAAACGTCCAATTGTGTCTGAAACCTATAATTAATTCATGTAGGGATGTATAAACCAGTCTGAGCAAAATGACTTAACCTTAGTTTCTTCTTATGTATCTGATTGAAATGAGCCCAAGAGCTTAGTGATAAGTATAAATCTATTTTTTGTACTTCCCAGAGACAAGTTCTTTTAAAATCAGATGAATCCTTCCCCCTTGCTGTAATATATTCACAATGAAAAGCTCATGAAATTCATAAATAGCTATAGTACTTCAAATATTGAGGCCTATCATTTTTCTCTGAAGTTCGTTAACATATTCCTCCCTTCACTTTCTACTTATAGGTAATTAGGAAAGTCTTTTTAAGTCTAGAATAGCTCCTTTTTTGGTGTTTTATTTTTAATAATTATCTCTACTTCTCCACTACTTATGATGGTTAGTTTTGTGTCAGCTTAACTGGGCCACAGGGTGCTCAGGTATTTGGCTAAACTTTATTCCAGGTGTGCCTGTGAATATTTCTAGCTAAAATTAACACTTGGATTAGTAGACTGAGTAAAGATGGTTTCCCTCTCCAATGAGGATGAACATATTTAATTCATTGGCCTGGACAACAATGAAAACAACAGCAAAACAGATACAACTTATGTTTGCAAGATGAAGAAACAGGCTACATAGATAAAAAGTGACTGTTTTCAAGATCAGACATTGGTCTTCTGTCTCTGAACTCAGACATGGAGTGGAACAAATATCATCGGCTCTCCTGGTTTTCAGGAATTTGGACTCAGACTGGAACTATGTCATCAACCCTCCCAAGTCTCCAGCTTGCTAACAGGAGATCTTAGGGCTTCTCATCCTCTGTGACTGCATGACCCAGTCGGTCCCTTATGATAAAATAATCCATCAATCTGTCCATCATCTATTTATCTATGTCTCCCTTCCATCCTATTGGCCCTGTTTCTCTGAAGAACTCATACTCATGTAGAGTTGAGTACTGAAAGTGGTTGTAGAGAAACAGAATTTCAGAGATGAGGTTTCTGAATTGGTCCTGAGATTTCTTATATTGGCTCTCTAATCTGATTAGATCTACAGACACTCATGACTCTTACCATCAATAGTCCATGGCATGGGACCAGCAGTTAGCATAATAGCTACGTCGCTGGACTCCCATGTAGTCAACCGCGGTTCGCAACCTGAACCCGGTGGCTTAAAACTCACGCATGGTGCATGTGCATGCATGCCCAAGATCCCGAGAGGAGAATGGAGAAGAAGGGATTGTGGCGTAGACATCCCCCTTGGGGCGGTGATTTCTCGCTTTCTCTCTCTCTGTCTCTCCATCTGTCTGGTGAGTGCACGCGCCCTATAGCAAAAAAAACTCTCAAAAAAAAAATTGTTCATGGAATGATCTTTCAAGAAAAACACTACCTACCTCTGTTCAATGCCCCTAATTAGCTACTTATAAGAAGCAAAAGCTGGGTGGCTGTGTATTTGACACACTTTGGTGAAACTGGGGACACTGAACCCCTAAATTCTGATTAATCTTTTCTGCCAGTAGACAAGGCCTCCATAGCCCTAGAGATGGCCTCTCTACCTCCATCTGAGGGAATTAATGCCTAGGGAGTTGTCATGTAAGAGAGTACTGCTGCTTCTCAGGACCCACGCCTACCGCACTCCATTATTTCACCTATGACCATGGTTAACCTTCGCCATACTCAAGTGCCAATAGGCCCCTAAAGTGAAGCACATAGTGTGATTCCTGAGGAGATAGGTTATATTCCAAGTGAACTGTTAGGTCATTGTGAGAGTCATGATGTATTTTTTTTTTGTATTTTTCTATACAAAAATGTGTCATGACTTTTCTGATGATCCAATACTTGAGTTTTCTAATTTATGCAGACCAATTCTATAGGAGATGGAGTTCTGCTACAATAAATTCCTAAACATGTAGAAGCAGCTTTGGAATTGGTTAATAAGTGGAGGCTGAAGGAGTTCTGAAGTACATTCTAAAAAATGAATCTTGGGACCAACAGTTAGCGTAATGGCTATGTCACTGGACTCCCACATAGTCGGCCACGGTTCGCATCCTGGACCCGGTGGCTTAAACTCACGCCAGGCACATGTGCGTGTGTGCCCAAGATCCCGAGAGGAGAAGGGATTGCGGCGTGGCCATCCCTCCTGGGGGGTGATTCCTCGCTTTCTGTCTCTCTGTCTGTCTGGCGAGCATATGCGCCCTATAGCAAAAACCTCTTCATTTTTTTTTAATCTTAAGGCTGACAAGGATGAAGGCTCAAGAAAAAAAAAAAAAAAGAGGAGAGTCAAAGAGAACCTCCATCTTCTTAGGAAATATGTAAATGACCATGGATAGAATATTAGTGGAAATAGGAATGTTAAAGGCCATTCTAGTGAGTCCTCAGAGAGAAATAGGGAACATGTCATTGGTAATAAAAGGGCAGACAAACCTCATTATAAATTGGGAATGACTCTAACTCCTTACGTTCTAGTTTTATTTTTTGTTTTTCTATAGAAAAATACCAGTGGCATTGTGGTTGCTACATCCAAACATCTATTCTCAGCCTCTATACAGTTTAGCTTTAGGATCATATACCTTTAGGAATTTGGTGTCTAGAGTCACATGATACAGTTTTAATCTAC
>NW_006159884.1:1471180-1483150 GCF_000334495.1 Tupaia belangeri chinensis | reverse complement strand
ACTCTTTCACTTATCAGTCTCAGACACTGAAAGATTCTTTTGAAGAATAAATGATACTATGCACATGGAAAGTAATAATATATATGTGGGATATTTACACATAATTTATTCATTAAAACGTTCTTAAATTCTTTGACAGGATTATTATGATTATATCATTTCTCTAGCTAATTTTTCTTCTTTTTTCCCCCTCGATTTGTCTTTAGTTTCTCTTTTCAGTTTTTCTTGGTGGTCTCATTTATTTTATATTTTCAAAACAATTATTTGTTTAATTTTATTGTTATTATTTTTTTAGTTTGACCAGAGAAAGACAGAGACAGTAAGTGAAAGTGAGAAAGCAAGCCACCACGTTTAGGACTTGAACCATGGTCGGCCATGTCAGAGTCCAGCGCCTCAATAATCATGCCACCTACCAACCCTGATCTCATTTATTTTTATAGATGTAACTGTAAATGTTATACTTATGACCTCAAATCTATATTACCGACCTGGAATTATCATTCCTAAATTCAAATTTTACATTTCTTTTTTGTTCTTCTTTTTTTCAAGTTCATTCATTTGCCTCCTTTATTAGTGAGAGAGAGTGAGAACGAGTGACAGCATCCCCAACAGAGTCCTGATGCTACGATACAAGCCCGGCCCAAGCAATTCCTGGACCATGGACATGTGCCTCCTCAGAACACTTAGAGGTATCTAGATGTTAACCTGGCACATCCTCTGTCCTCCCATGTGGGTTAGCCCCCGGACAGTTTTCTCTTAATGTTATGCTACTATCTGGCTCTCAATCTTGCATTTTTTAAACTGTAATCTCCACGTAAATGTCTCATAATTGTCTAGCTAAACATATTAAAATATAATTCACCTCTAGAAGCAAATCTGCCCTTTCTTATCTAGTTAATGACATTGGCACAGTTTTCAATAACTCAATTAAGTCTCTGATTCCTACCATGCACTCATCTCCAGATTATACAATTGTTGAATTCCATGTTTTCTATCCTCTCAACCACTCTCGCATGGATCCTCAAGAGACCCCCTAACTACTCTTCTCCTGTTGTCTCTTATGCCACGCCCAATTCATCATCTATGTTAAACATTTCAGTCTTCTCAAGCTGTAGTTAATAATGCGATTGCTGGTTGTTTTAGACTGGGTTTTACTTCATAGTGTAGCCAATATTTATTTCTTAAGTGTTATGAACTCTATCTCATGCCACTTGACAATCATTCAATAGGATAGGGTACTTCATAACTTACTGTTTTCATGATCTCTTTTCTGAACAGTTTACTGAATTCATTTGTTATTTCACTTGTATCTTTTTTTTTTTTTTGAGTGTTGCATGATGTGTGTGCTCAACAGAGAGAGAAAATAAGAAAGCAACCCCTGAGGGGTGACAGGAACTTCATAATTTCTTTTCCTCTATACTCCTCTTGGGATTTGAGGCATGCACATACACATGCCCATTGTGTTTTTTAAGCCATCAGGTCTAAGACTCAAACTGCACAGAAGCAACCACTCTCGCATGGATCCTCAAGAGACCCCCTAACTACTCTTCTCCTGTTGTCTCTTATGCCACGCCCAATTCATCATCTATGTTAAACATTTCAGTCTTCTCAAGCTGTAGTTAATAATGCGATTGCTGGTTGTTTTAGACTGGGTTTTACTTCATAGTGTAGCCAATATTTATTTCTTAAGTGTTATGAACTCTATCTCATGCCACTTGACAATCATTCAATAGGATAGGGTACTTCATAACTTACTGTTTTCATGATCTCTTTTCTGAACAGTTTACTGAATTCATTTGTTATTTCACTTGTATCTTTTTTTTTTTTTTTGAGTGTTGCATGATGTGTGTGCTCAACAGAGAGAGAAAATAAGAAAGCAACCCCTGAGGGGTGACAGGAACTTCATAATTTCTTTTCCTCTATACTCCTCTTGGGATTTGAGGCATGCACATACACATGCCCATTGTGTTTTTTAAGCCATCAGGTCTAAGACTCAAACTGCACAGAAGGCCATATGTAGTCCAGCTGTCTTCACCACCACACCACCAGCTGTCCCACCATCTGTATCTTACGTTTGATCTCAGATATTAAACTGTTGCTATCCTTCCAGTTTAGGTATTTACTCAATACTTAAAACTTTTTTTTTAAATTTTTGCTATAGGGCATGTGTGCTTTCCAGAGACAGAAGGAAAGAGAGTTCAAGAGAGAGGGAAAGTGAGAAAGCACTCCCCCACCCCCATGGAGAGGGGTGATGGCCATGCTGAAATCCCTTCCTTTCTATTTTCCTCTTGGGATTTTGGACATGCACACGTGTGTGCTCAGTGTGTTCTTCAAGCCCCGGGTTCAGGACACAAACTGTGTAGTCAACCATGTGGGATCCAGCCACTGTAACCTCCATGCCATATGCTGGCTCCTAATGCTTAAAACTCATGACTTCAATCACTCATTGAGCCAATGTGTATTTATTCCTATTATGGAACAGACACAGTTCTAGGAGTTACGGATATTGGCAAAATTAACAAAGTCTCTTTCCTCAGAGTATTTAGATTCCAGTAGAGCTTACATTTCAACATGTACGATTTATATTGGTGTCTTTGATTTGATTGCTTCTAACATCTTTCAAGAATACCTACACTAGATGAAGCTGTCTTCCCCCTACTTAGTCTGTTATTGTGTTGCTTACAGAAATACCCCTATCCAGTACTTAATCATGGGGCTCCTCCCATAACCACACAAACACTAATCTCTTTTAAAAGTCCTACCTTTTTACACCATCAGCTTGAGTTTTTACCTCTTAATGCCATTACAGTGGCTCAACACATAAACTTGGGAGAGAGATATAGAAAACCCCAAACTGGCTTTGAAATGTGTTCTTCAACTACAACTGATCTCTTCACTGGGACTCAATCCCTTAGCTCTAAAAATCTGGTACTTCCTCCTGCTTATATAGATTAAATCATTTATCTTAATTTCTAATGATAGACATAACTATATAACTTAACTTGCTTTCCAAGTTAGTTTCCACTAATTCTTTTTCTCTATCTTGTATTTTGACTAAACCTTGTTACTTGCTCTTTTCTCAGACCTCTATCCCCCACCCCCGCACTTCCCTGTGATTGAAATGTCTTCTTTCCCAAATCCACTGGGTGAAATTATGCTCACTTTTGTGCTAGATGGCCGTGCAGTGGTAAAACCCAACATTCTGTGGGAGTGACCCCAAGGGAGGGTAACTGGTTTGTATCAGGGAGACTTCTTTGAGTATACGAGACGTGTGTGTCCATGGTCTGGGGTGCAAGAAGTGGTGGGTGGATTATAGCAAGGTCCTATTAGGAGATGCTGCCTTTCTGTCTTTCTTTTTCTATCTCATTTGTTCATGGAATAAACACACACACACATACACACGTGCACGTGTATATTTTAGGGCCCAAACTGTCTGTCATTTTTATCATGATTCATTTTGTGGTCAGTGAAGGCAGAAAGAATATTTTAATGTTTAGAATATATTTATACAAGCATACATGCAAACATATACATACACAAGGGCATTTGGATCGCACCAATTATCTAAGTCAAATTCGGGGGTTTATTTTTTGTAGTGGTAATACCTCTTTCTAAGGATGCCTTTTTTAAAAATACATACATTTCTTTCATCAAAGTCACAGAGAGAGGCACTTTCAACAAGGGTGCATTGAGATTTGCCCCCCAATCTCCGTGGGCCCAAATCATGCTCCCAGATTGCTCAGGAGGTCCTAGGACTGGAACCTAGGACCTTTCTCATATGGGTTCAACTGCATTACCACTCTGCCACCATCTAGCCCAATAGTCTTAATAATCTTTTTTCTTCTACAGTACATTTCAAATAGCTTTTGCACAAGATAAAAAATTGGGATGTGAAATTATCATCTGATATTATAATATAATGATCAGTTCAATGTCTTCCTTTAGATGCCTGAGGGTAATGAGCATCTAAAACCATTCAAACCCTGTAGAAATCAGTGGAGAAAAGAATGAAACTGTGAAGTCAAAGAAATCTAAGTATTCTTCCTAGAGTTTCCACTAAGCAACTGTATAAATTTGGACACATTTCTCAATATGTAGAATTGGGGAAGAAAATAACTCGTTAGCATGAAGCACTCTGAGAAAGGATACAGGTAAGTCCTGACTGGAGGTTTACAATGTGGAGGTTTAGAGGGTGAGTTCTGAAATGACAAGGTGTGAGCCTGGACTTCACCACTCAGTGTGGGTATGACCTCAGTAATTTTACAATGTGACCTTACTTCCAATGCAGTCAAATGAAGATAATAAAAACATTCTTGGAGGATTAAATCTGTTAATAAAAATAAAGCAAATGGAATAGTGCTGGGATTATAGTAGCCTAGCTATTATTATCCTTAAGCTTTTTTTTTTTTTCCTTACAAAACTGAAAAGGTACAGTTGACTTTAGGCTATATTATTTATTAGGCTCCTATAGTCCAATGCAGTAATATAAAAATAGAATTAGGCTATTTCAAATGGTTTATAGCCAAGCTAGTCATAATGGCTCTATGTAAATGCACTTCAGCTTTCACTTACGTTTCCCCAATTGAGCTTCTTTGAGGCTTAATTTTACTTGATTAATGAATGTCAGCTGATGCAGTCAAATCTGTCTGATTAACACACAATCAAATATAGCCCATAACCATTATTATTAAAGGAGGAAAAACAAAATGATGCAGTAAGTTGGCTATTTATGCCAGCTTTATTGATCAAATAAATTAGAATGGAATTTAACAAGATAGACATATGGCATTTTATTCCTTAATAATGATGAAAAAGAATCAACGATGGTAGCTTCCTAACAAGCTCTTAAGGTTTAGTTACACAACTAGCTGATACTTGGGAGAATACAGGCATTCCCATTAGTTCTGATGTGAGTTTGGAAATGAAACTTCTCAATGTTTTACCTGGCATTTTTCTTGTTAAATTTAAGAGAGAGGTCATAAACAATATTGGTTTTTCCAAGCAGAAAATGCTTCAGGGATGCTTTATCTTTTTATAACTATACATTTCAAGATGTATTCTAAAGCTTTTATAACTGCCTTTTACTTCCCAGGTGCTTGAGGCTGGAAGGCACCCTGAGAGGTCATCGCCCTGCCTTAAGGCTGAATACACCAAACGTCTCCTAGAGGGTAAAGATGGAGAAGTTAAGAATTTCTCTCTATTCCTCCGCAGGACTACTCTCCTCATCCCATTCCCCTAAGCTTTGCCAGTTCCAAAAGTTTAAAGTTTAAGATACAAAATAAACTTAAAAGCAGAAAGCCCTCTCCACTAAAAAACAAAACAAAACAAAAGAAAAAAAAAAACCCTCTCATTATTTCAATGGCGATTATTATCATTATCAATAGATTCGGTTATTATTTTTCAGTAATAGTTATTTAATTGAACAAAATGAGCATAGTGTTGTCCCAAACTTCATATCTTTAACAACGAAAAAAAAGGAAACAGTTGTTTAGCAATAAGAAAAGACAAAGGCTTATAAATGCAAAGCATATTGTAGCTAACATAAGAAGTCATAGTAAATGATGATATCTAAAAGAATGCTTGATTGTGGCAACTCAATGAAAAAAGGACTGTTTCCTATTAGTTTTAACAGCAGGATTTGTTATCATTTAAATACACGCTCTAATACACTTAGTGTTTTGTGCTACATTTAACAAGATTAAGTGAACACACACTGGTTCGACTCAAATCTTTATCGGAAATCAGAGGCAAGCCTCATTTCTTGCCAAAACATTCTCCTGTGGCTCATTCTTAGCACAAATTCCATATAAGTAAATCTGTTTACCCAGATGTACCATTGATCAGTTATAGAATTCTCTTTTTTAGGTGCCTCTTTGCTTTACTGAACTTAGAAAACTTTATTTGAAAACCTCAACAAGTAGAGATATCTGAGAAGTGTTATTAAAAACTGTAATTCTTAATACAATGGAAATGCCATTGTGACATTGCCAAGCATTAAAATTAATTCAGAAGGATTAGCTCTTGAAGTTCTTACACAATTTCATGTAATGGTGCAAATAACTAGATAGTTATAAAATGAAAATGGCATTATGACATAGCAAAGCACTGAAAGAAATTTAGAAGGATTAGCTCTCAAAGTTATTACATAATGTCAGTGCAATAGTACAAGTAACTAGAGTCTGTGAACAACTTGTAGATACAGATAGAGTATCCAAAAAAATTAAACAAAGATATTTAATGTCTCTTGCCTTAATTTTTTCTTCCTGACTGAAAATTTTGAATGCTTGAACCACACCTTAAGACCATAAAAATTATGGGAAAAAGCACTTTTACCACACCACTATCCATAGTATAGTAGCATAGATCATATAAAATCTAGAGTTATTTGGACATTACATGTTTTGATTATTTTTTGACATTTTAATGGACAATACTTCTCTATAAAATACTAAGAACTTTTAAAATATTTTTATCAGTCATCAACCAACAACCACATGATGCAAGTTCAGGACTGTACATTTGTGGGAGGCAGAAACTGGTCTTCAAATCTGTCCATGCCCTAGTACCCTGTCTTGTCACTGTATTACTTTACATGGCAAAAAAGGATTCTCCTGATGTGATTAAGCATGCTGACCTTTAGACAAGGGAATCATCCTGGATTACCCAAGTGGGCCCAATCACATCATATAAATCCTTAAAAATGGAGAGCCCTTCCTAGGTTTCCTTAAATGTGGGGTACCCCTCCTGGCTTTGATAGAGACAATCATGTGAATACAGAAGGTTCCGAGAGATGCTGTATAAGAAGAATTAGGGGCATGGTGGTGCCCATTCTTTGGCAAAAGCTACTGGGGGCTAGAGGATTAGGCATTGAGTCTATCTCTCTCAATCTGTCTCTCTCAAGAAGGATTTAACTTGTTACTGTTGGCTTCAAAAACAGGAAGAGGACCATGAGCAAGGAATGGAGGTACTGTCCAGAAACTAAAAAATGTAGGATACAGGTTCTCCCCCAGAGTCTCCAGAAAGAGGTTGCAATCACAACATTTTGCTCTTAAACTAGTAAGACTTATGTTAGGCTTCTGCCCTCTAGAACTGTATGTTAATACATTTATAAAATTGAAGCCACGGAACTCGTCTTAATTTTTTTCTGGCAGCAATGAAATCCAAAAAAAATCTGAGGACTTTTTATTTTTTCCCCAAATTGTTAAAGATATTCCCGTGAAAATGCACTTACCATGTTTTTCTATAGACATGCTTCTTTCCCCTACATTACAGATTTTGGTGGACTCTGGAGACACTGACTTAAATTATTAATCATTTTTGTGCTAGTGACTAGAAGGTTGAAGCATAATTTCTGACTTGCTTTTGGTAGAGTTATAAGACATTTACATTTGTTTCTACACAAAATTTACTCCTAGATATATCTGCTGTTTCCCCAAGCTCCTTTTCTTCTTCTCTTATTTTTTCTAACTTATTTTTATCTTTTTCTTTAATTTTGAGAGCATGCATTCACTCACCAGAGACAAAGAGAGCAAAACAAAGAGGGAGGAAAACACCATCCATGGGGTCTGGTCACACTACAATCCCTTCTTCATCTTTCCATCCCTTTGGGATTTGGGGATGCACACATAACTAGTGTGTTTTTTAAGTCACCAGAGCTGAGATTCCAACCAGAGTTGCCCATGCAGGATTTAGCTCTCTTAATCATTAGGCAATAGGACTAACCCTCAACTGCTCATTCTAGTGACCTACTTTTATTAGATGTTTTTAGTTATCATTAATCCTTCATAGGGTATATATAAAATCAAAAGTATTTATGAATGGATACAAACATACACAGAACACATGCAGATAGGCATACATCTTTCTTGGGCATTCCTATAATACCTCATTCCTATTGGCAATCTTTTATTTATTTTTTTTTATGAGAGATTTTTGCTATAACACATCTGTACTAGCCAGAGAGACAAAAAGACAGAAAGTGAGAAATTACTCCCAGGGGGAGATGCCCATGCCACAATCCTTTCTTCTACATTGTCCTCCTGGGATCTTGGCACACTTGCCTGGTATGTTTCTAGGCACTGGGTTCATGACTTGAACCATGGTCAAACATATGGAAGTTCAATGACATAACCATTCTGCCACCTGCTGGCCCCCTCATTGGCAATTTTTAAAGACATTTCTCTTCCCTTTCCACTTTTCCAAGTTTGCCCCAAATAAAGAAAATCACAAACGAGAGAAAAAAAGAGAAAGAAGATTTGTTTATCCATTTTCTAATTACTATTAAGTTCACTTTTTTCTTTTCATTTTTGTTGCCATCAGTCTCTGAGTAACTTTTACTGTAAGTAATTTTCTATGAGTAAAAACATGTAGATGAAGGCACAATTCTAAAACATTGGAGCGGGGTTTGCTTTTCAATTACTAGAATTCCAAAGAGGCAGAAAAAAGATTCTGTTTCTTTCACAAGCACTGCCAACTTCATAGATCAGGAAGCTAATATTTGAACTCTGTGCCACCAGCAAGTGCTAAATCAATAACACCTCTCTAGAATTCTGTCAAAAACTATTGATGCCAATTTATATGTAAGATCACTGAAACTCAGAACATTTAAGTTTATTTTCAAGGTCCCTACAATGGCAAATGGCACAGTGTAAATTTGTTTGTTTCTTTACAAACAAGTAAATTCTTTAAGTACAAAACAAAGTGACATATGCTTATTTGAACTTTATATTATAGTATAATTAAAGTAATATTCTGTTATATCAACATTTACATATTCATAAACAATGGCAGTTAAAAATGTCTGTGAAATAATATTTTCTCAAGAATGTATGCAAAATTAATCTCTGGAGTCTGTCCTGTTAGATTTTTTTCAAATTAAAAAAATGGCAAGATGCCACATAAGTGTGTGTGTGTGTGTGTGTGTGTGTGTGTGTGTATGGAATATTACTCAGCCAGGAGAAATGATGAGATCCTATTGCTTGATTCAAAGTAGATGAATACAGAAAACTTAATATTGAGCAAAGTGAGCCAGGTTTTGAAAGATAAATACTGTATATCTCCACTCGATATGTATCAAATGTCTGCACTCTATGGCAGAAATAGTAGGATCTGAAGATGATGGTAGATGGGATAATGCAAGTACCAGAGGCTGTAAGGTAGGGGAGTAGTGGTAGAGAGAGAGTGTAAGTGAGAGGGGCAAAGGGAAGAAACATTTAACAGATAAAAGAATGCAAAGTTCTCTGTTGAAAGAAAGATCTGCAATTTTTGCTTTATAAAAATAAAAATCAATGGAACCAGAAGATGGCATGATGTTAAGTCACTGAATTCCCAGAGTAGTCAATTATGGTTCAAGCTTAAAACTCATGCCAGGTTCATGTGCGTGCATGCTCAAAATCCCAAGAGGAGAAGGAAGAGAAGGGTTTGTGGCATGGCCATTTCCCCTGGAGGATGACTTCTTGCTTTCTGTCTCTCTGACAAGAAAATATATCAAAAAGTCTCTCTAAAAATAAATAAATAAATAATTGTAAAAAAAAATTAAATGCTAAGGTACTAGTTAAGAAATGCAGTGTCTCTTTAAAAAATATGAACTGGGCATAGCCACTATTAACAAATAAACTGGAAGTCATAAGACCTTATTTCTAGTGTTCGCTCATATACTTAGAACACATGTCAACTTTCCAAGTTAAAAAAAAAAAAAAACGATTCAAATGAGTGATGTGCTTTCTGTAAAACAGGACAGTGGTGTCTTCCCCCTGGGCTGGCTGTTCTTGGTTAAATTAATACAGCAGACTAGTTTGTATTCCAGCCCATAGCATTCTGCCCTTTATTGAATGAAGCATTATATTGTGTAGATGTATTATTAAAAGATCTTCAGACAACTTTTTGTAAAATTAAAACAAATTGGGGAACCAGCAGTTAGCGTAATGGCTGTGTCGCTGGACTCCCACGTAGTTGACCGTGGTTCGCGTCTCCGACCCGGTGGCTTAAATCTCACGCCGGGCGCGTGTGCGTGCGTGCCCAAGATCCCGAGAGGAGAATGGAGGAGAAGGGATTGCAGCATGACCATCCCCCCTGGGGGGTGATTTCTCGCTTTCTGTCTCTATGTCTCTGTCTGTCTGGCGAGCGCACGCGCCCTATAGCGAAAACCTCTCCAAAAAAAAAAAAAAAATTAAAACAAATTGAACAAAAGGCGCATAGAGTTCTACCATTATAAATACTATCCCAGGCCATGAAGGAGAAAGGTAGACAAGAAAACAAGGGCTAGCACAGTGTGAATTATGCACACCTGTCTTCTGGACCAAAGAGAGACTACTTAGTGAGAAACAGGAAACATGTATCTGTGACATCATTTTCTCTTAGCTATGTGTTCTTCTGACAAAAGCATATTCTCTTAAGACAAGAAGTTTTCCAGCGCTGTCTCTATCATTGAGTTGTTTGGCTTTGGCTGTAACTGAAGCATTTTGAGCATAGATTTCCTCAAAAGTCCATAGAGCCTTCTTTCACTGCTTTACCCAATGTACCCTCTACACCACCAGCACTAAACACTAAACATCACTGCATAATAACATAGCAATAGAAAAGAGTTAACATAGCAAGCCTTAATGGCTCTCCTCACTCATGAAGTCCTGCTTGCAAAGTTGACTTGGCTGATATCTGGGACCTTGGATTTCCAGGGTGCTCCTGTCATTCTCTGACTGATAACTGTGATTTACTCTCCCTGAACTGTCTGTACAAACACATGGTTTATACTGAACACTTGCTTTTATTTCTGAGTCTGGAATTTTGGCAGGTGACAAGTGACAGGTGCCTATGGGACCAGGCCCAATAAAAACCTTGGACACAATCTTTTCAGTGTCCCTACAACACTTTTTAGTAATGAACTTCCCGACAGCTCTTTTCTCATGTTGTCAAAAGTTAAGTGCACACTGTCTAACTTCAATGAGAGAGAACTTTTGAAAACCTGAGTCTGGTTGCCTCTTGATTTTGCCCCATGTGCTTTTATTTCTGCTGGTTTTGCTTTGTATCCTTTTATGTAACACATCTTAGCCATGAGCACAACTGGACCCTGAATTCAGCACCTCCTCCAAGTGAATTCCTAAACCTGGGGATGATCTTGGGATGCCTACAACAGAGGAAGTGATCAGTTTGCACAAGGGTCATATTTGCTATTATTTGGTTATTTTCAACTTTGTATTTACTGTTTGTCAGTCACTATGGCCTTATTTTTCTGATTTGAGTTATGTTATTATCTAATCAATAAGGGCATTTCATTTGACAGATGATTATGAATAAACCATATACTCTTGCTCCAATCATGCATGGATGAAAGAAAGTTAATTACTTGCTTGATATCAAAGTTTTAATGTTATAGAAAACATTATCAATAATTGCCTAGCTGCTTAACCGAATTATTTAGTGACAGTGGCCAGTGAAATTAAATCTGCAGAAAAAGTGCTCTGCATGTATTCTCGTTAGGTCCCAACACCCAGAAATGCCAGTGACTTTGACAGTTCTCTGTTGAGTCCCTCCCAAAGAACTACTCTTGTCAAAGGGAACTATTCTCTCACCATATTCCACTTCTTGTTCTGTGTGATTATGCTTTCTTCACTTCCTTACAAGTATTGTTTGGCACACACCTATACATTAATACTCTACAAACAAATCTCAGCTTCTTTTTCAGGAAACTTGACCTAAGAAAATGCCACAGCATGTAAAGTCTCTGTTAAATGTTCATAGTAAACAGTCTACCCAGCTTCTCATAATGTCATGAAGATCATGAAACAAATTCTAATTTAAGCATTGGAAAGCTGAGGCTCTCTTTTAAATTCAGTTGAAATGAATAGACAGTATGCTGTAATCCAAAAGCAGGATTTTCGATGTCAAGCAATTATAATTCAAGTAATTATGCAAAAGACAGTACTTTCTTTAAAAATTTTAGCACAATGATGTAACATACTCTAAAAATTATAT
>NW_006159884.1:1449347-1470761 GCF_000334495.1 Tupaia belangeri chinensis | reverse complement strand
TATATATTTTTTTTAATGTGACAATTGTGGTCCAAAAATTTTTTTCCAAATACTAAGCTGAAGTTTTCATTTGCAATACCAGGAATCCCTTCTCTTCAGAGTTGTTTAAATCACAAGCATTTTTATGAGTGCCTTCAGTATGCCCACCACTGAATGCACTGGAGTAGTGAGGCAAATATTAAATGCAAGATCTTGTCACAAAGTGCTTGAAATCAGAAAGGGATTCAAGGTCCAAAAATTTTTTTCCAAATACTAAGCTGAAGTTTTCATTTGCAATACCAGGAATCCCTTCTCTTCAGAGTTGTTTAAATCACAAGCATTTTTATGAGTGCCTTCAGTATGCCCACCACTGAATGCACTGGAGTAGTGAGGCAAATATTAAATGCAAGATCTTGTCACAAAGTGCTTGAAATCAGAAAGGGATTCAAGAGGAATATTCATCATTAAATACTGAAAAAATAGAATTGTATTCAACAGTGTGATTTACTACCTGGCAGATACTGTTGGTTTCTGATATCTTTTCACCTATAGGGTGCTCATTTTGTTTGGAACATGAATGAATTGTGATGAGTCTCAGGCAATGACAATAATCCCTTTCCTTTTTGGACAGTAACTAATTTTTCAGACTGCTAATTAAGGATGGTCATGTAGCATGCTCATGGACAATAGGGTATAAGGAGACTTTATCAGGATCTGGGAGTGCTACCTCTTTGCTCATTTTCGTTCACTGAATGCAAGTTGAAAATACATCGAGAACTACATCAGGTTTGTGTGCGTAGCTTGTAAATTATTTAAATTTACATAAATCACATATATCCTATGTACCATGCCAATTCTTTTTTTTTTTTTCCATTCGGCAATGTTTTGAGTTCTCTAAATAATTTTCATGTCAACAATTTTTTTTCCTTTTAACAGAAATATGTCATCATGTAAAATTACATTATAAGGGTTTTAATAATTTCACCATAACAAATAGTGCTGCAATAAATATCCAGATCCAAGTCTTGTTCTCATGGGCAAGTTTCTAGCATGTGGTTTCTGGGACACTGTCTACATACATGTCAGTTTTTACCAGTTACTACCAACTAGTTCTGCAGAACTTACAAAAAAAAGCACTGAAGCATATGTGAAAGTGTCCATTTCTCTGTATCTTTTCTAAAATGCATACCATCAGACTTTTTCTTTGTATTTTTTTTTTTTTAGCCCAGAGGGTGATGGTATTTTACTGTCATTTTAATGTATTTCCCAATGACTAGCAGCTGAGAACCTTCTCATATGTTTCTTTTAAATTTCATTTAGTTTGTTATTTTTATATTTCAGATGTATCAGGTGTGTTAGCATAAGAGAGACTCGCAACTAAAATCTGCCAAAATTATCTAGAGGTATAGGCACAAGATATTAAAATATCCTGGTGAAAGGACAGAAATACCAAAGTAATTCTCTGTTCTACTGATGTAAAGCAGAATTAATTCAATGTTCTAGAAAATTTCCAAGCATATGAGGAATGGTTTTAGTCATCAGGGCTACAGTCTCTAGAGGAACATCTCCTAATATTTCAGGTTCCTTCTCTCTGCTCTCATGAAAGAATCCTGTCTTACTTCATGAACCTCCTCAGCTATGTGACGCAGAAGACCATAATGCCTTCCTGGACAAGTTTAATCACTTTTCAATGGGCATCATAAAAGCATTCATTTTTAAACTCAGTTTGGTCCTAAACATAACTTTTTATCTGTGTAAGCACCCATTTGTATTCTAAAGCACTATACAAAGTAAGGAATTATCCTCATTATCTGGGGTTACTGGAGTTAAGTTCTAGGAGATTGAAAAGTGCATTTTAATTGGCTTGCAATTACAAAGATACATTTGAATACAAGAAGTGAACCTATTTCTTTTAAGAATATGAGTACTAGAGTAAAATCTATCTTGAAATCCTCCTAAACTAAATGAAGGTTTAATTTCTTTTTTTAATTTCTTTTTTATTTATTATCATCATAATCTTGTTTATATTACATTGAATTGCATATAACTATATAGTGTATTGCATTGCTTTTTCAAAAGGGAATGCCATGTATGTCACTCAATACAGAGACATTAAACTCCCCACTTCATCATTCAATATTGTTTCATTGTTTTTTCCCGATCATTATTATTATTACTCCAATATTTTTTAAACAGTCAATCACTATTTCTCATTTTTCTTATAAGAAGATTTTACCCATCATGAAATACTTCTCAGACCAAACCAGTTGATAATACTATACACGTCATCATCAACAGGTAATAAGCCATATCTGTGTCCCACTAATGTCATGCCTCTTTATTTGTTCTCTTGTTATCTCTCCATCATCCTCATCCCCAAAACAGATAAGGACATGACAAGAAAGGAAAACTACAGACCAATATCATTGATGAATATAAATGCAAAAATTCTCAACAAGATACTCACAAATCATATCCAACAACATATAACAAAGATTATTCATTACGACCAGGTAGGCTTTATCCCAGGGATGAAACGGTGGTTCAACATACGCAAGACCATGCCATAAATGTAATACACCACATTAACAGAAAGAAAGATAAAAACCATATGATCATCTCAATTGATGCGGAGAAAGCGTTTGATAAAATACAACATCCTTTTATGATTAAGACTCTCAGTAAGATTGGTATAGAAGGGTCATTTCTGAACACAATAAAAGCAATCTATGAAAAACCTACAGCTAATATTATACTGAATGGGGAAAAGCTGAAAGCTTTTCCTCTGAAAACAGGTACTAGGCAAGGCTGCCCACTTTCTCCACTGCTCTTTAATATAGTACTGGAAGTCTTAGCTATTGCAATCAGAGAAGAGAACAGTATTAAAGGCATTCGAATAGGCAAAGAAGAGTTGAAAATATCTTTATTTGCAGATGACATGATGGTATACTTAGAAGACCCAAAGGTATCCATGAAAAAACTGCTTGAAGTAATAAGTGAATACAGTAAGGTGGCAGGATACAAAATCAACATCCAAAAATCTATAGCATTTCTATTTATGAACAACAAGTTGAATGAAGTAGAGCTGAAGAAAGGAATCCCTTTCACCGTAGCCACAAGATATATAAGATACCTAGGAACAAACCTAACTAAGAAAGTCAAAGACCTTTATAAAGGAAAACTATGAAAATCTTTTAAAAAAATATTGAAAATGACATAAAAGAGTGGAAGGACATCCAATGTTCCTGGACTGGAATAATTAACATAATCAAAATGGCAATTCTACCCAAATTAATCTACACGTTTAATGCAATTCCAATCAAAATACCAGAAATATTCTTCACAGATCTAAAAAAGACAATCATAGGATTTGTCCAGAATCATAAAAGACCTCGTATTGCAAAACCAATCCTGTGCAAGAAGAATGGAGTAGGAGGCATATCACTCCCTGATCCCAAGATATACTATAAAGCTGTTATCATCAGAACAGCATGGTTTGGGCACAAAAATAGACATGTGGACCAATGAAATAGAATAAAGACCCCCAAAATAACCCCCAAAGCTTACAGCCAACTGATGTTTGACAAAGGATATCAGTCAATCCATTAGGAAAAGGAAAACCTCTTTAGTAATTGGCGCTGGAAAAACTGGTATCCACCTGCAGAAAGATTGAAACAGAACCCCCATATTTCACCATTAACAAAAATCAACTCAAAATGGATGAAGGTTTAATTTCTGTAGAGTATATGCCATCTTCTTCTCTAGTGTGAAGAATACATTGTTTGCCTTTTACTTTGGTGCCATAAATGCCAAAGAATTTTTAAAATATTAGAGCAGAGGTATTAGTCATTAGTAGATGAAAGTGTTAACTACATTTTCCTTGCCAAAGTCACAGAAAAAAACAGCTATGGGAATCCCACTTTCAAATTTCAAGGAAAAAAAAATCACAAATCTTTTTAATGGGTTTTGTTTCGTTTTGTTTTGCTACGGGGCACATGTGCCTTCTAGAGAGAGAGAGAAATAGAGAGTGGAGGAAAGTGAGACAACATCCCCCAGGAGGGATGGCCACACTGCAATTATTTCACCTCCTCTCAGGATTTTGGGCACATACATTTACATGCACAGCATGTTTTTCAAGCATCTGGGACGAATTGCACAGTTCCTGCTGCCCAACCACCATTCCATGAGCTAGGCTGAGGCTGGTTGGTTGGTTGGTTAGTTAGCTTGCTTGTTTTGCTTTATATTGCCTGATTTTGTTTTGTATGTTCATAGACTAAAACTTCACAACAATGTGTATTGGTTCTATAAATTTTCTAAAGTTCAGAAAATCCGTAGCTACAAAACGATGACTATCTACAAGTTACTGCTGTACAAAGAAATTCCTGATTAGAAATAGAATTAACTTCCTTCTTTTTCTTGTGAAGAAAAGGATACATATGATTTCCAAGGAGTGACACACACTGATACATGAAGCATTTGGTGAGTGTTTATATTATTCAATTCTTTTGCTTTTTAAAATAAATGTACACTGTAATAGCAAAAATAAAAAGAAGCAGGAGGTTAGAGCCTTTGAATAAATGTCAGTGAATTAGAAACTTTTATCTGGGTTCTCCCAGACAATTTGGCTGTTTTAAATTTCTAACTTACTTGAGTAAAAGTCTTCTCCAGGGAACCCACGTAAACATACACACACCCTTGGGGATAACTTATCCTTCAGGGAAAGAATGAGATTGTAAATCAACTTTCTTTAGACAGAAGGGCTAGTTATTAAAGATCTCATCTTTTCAGCTAGGCAAGATAATTTCCTAAAAAGGCTTCCCCAAAGTAGGTTTTGAATCAGAAAACAGTTACTGTAAATTAATATAATGTCACTGGTCTGAGAGGAAAGATTTATGTGCTCTTCCACCAAAGACCAGAAAATGAGCAGCTCTTTGTTTAAGATCATTCACTGCATGTCTGTCTTTTTAATAAGAGAGACCAGAAGAGCTCTCTGCTGTGAAGGCCACATTTCCTATTAAGCATAACTAATCAAATACACAGCACAAAACTATGTACGTGGCATTCACTTCAGGACTGCTGCTTTACGTTTTTCCTCATAGAAAACACGTCAAGAAACCATGAGTCTTTAAAGTGATTGTTTCACCCTCTGTGCTTATGGAAATACCGAGGCATTTTGTTTCAGGGAATTTTCATGAAACAGGTTTTCTTATCGATGTAACACGGCAATTTGCATTATAACCCACAAGCAATTGTACTTTCACCTACAAGTGTAGAATCCATTCTTTGATCAAGCAGATCATTCACAAATTGATTTTCTGCTGTTTATTCCAACATTCTATTTTGGTACTGTATTTGTGTGAGATTTTTTTTTCCCCTCAAACCATACCTAACATACCTAAGAAAGCCTATAGATATTTGTTTTGAAGATAAGAAATATTCATGTTTTCCATGTGAATTTGCCCAAATGTAATATAAAAGTGAAATTGTTTAAATATTTATATTTTATAAAATCACATATATTAAGTAACAGTTAAATGCTTCTTTGTAGTTTATTTGCTTTCAGTGATAAAATATGGTAACAATTTTCCCAGATCTTTTCATCATACTATAAATTAAACAAAAACACTTTAAATATATATCAAAAGATTATCTTACAACATGAGCTATGATTAGTAATTTGGTAGCTCTCATGGAATGAATTGAGAGACAACTCTATGAAAAGGTCAGAGAGCAGATATTCCCACTTATGAAAGTAGCCCCCAAACTCACTGTTGGGAGAGCCACATCTGATATTGTGGTTGATGGAAGTAGATCAGTCCAAAACTTTCCAAAAGATCATGTATTCTCCCGGAGGGAAATGCAAAATCATAGTGACAGAATTTCTTTAAGGAAAAGCTTTGCTTCAGGAAGTCCTGAGTACCTAAGTTCTTCATTATGATGAAGGGTTTTGCTACAAACCTTTTCTCTCCATGTTTTCCTTCTGTCAGAATGATGGGCACACATGCCCTGTGTGCTTTTGTAACATGCCGGAGCTGGGATTTGAACTATAGTTGGCCATGTGGGATCTGGCTCCCTACATAGTGCTTAAACACTGGACTACAGGACCAGACTATATAATTATACTCTTTACATTTAAAACACAGAGTTTGGTGTCTTGTTCTCCTTTGTGTTTTGCACTAAATGTTGACAATGTTATTTTTCCCCTTAAAATCATCTGGGACAGGGAACCAGCAGTTAGCGTAATGGCTATGTCGCTGGACTCCCACGTAGTCGACCGCCGTTCGTGTCCCGGACCCGGTGGCTTAAAACTCACGCTGGGCGCGTGTGCGTGCGTGCCCAAGATCCCGAGAGGAGAATGGAGGAGAAGGGATTGGGGCGTGACCATCCCCCCTGGGGGGTGATTTCTCGCTTTCTGTCTCTATGTCTCTCTCTGTCTGTCTGGCGAGCGCACGCGCCCTACAGTGAAAAATCTCTCAAAAAAAAAATCATCTGGGACACTATAACTTGCAATAAATAAACCAAACAGATTAATTAATTAATGGGGAGGAGGGATAATATATAATTGTTTATGCAGTAGAAAGACTCAGACAGAAGTTAAAGTTCTAACAAAAATGTTCCTGTGCTTAGACAGGTAAATTTGTTAAAAATGATCATGACACACATTCTTCCTCAGATTAGAACATAAATTTTATATACGTATACATATATATATAATTTGTTTATATATACATACATATATATATACACATGTATATATACACACACACATATGTCATTAGACACTGGGTTTTAATTTTGAAATATCTTTAGTTACTTATTCAAGAATAGTTTCATTATGATTTACAGTCCCTGAACTGGCTTGATATATCTTATTATAAGCCCATCATGTGGCTCTTCATCTGACACTTAAGACTATTAAGGGAATCAAAGAGAAACATAGAGAGGCAAGACATTTATGGGGCCCAGAAATGGGAGATAATCTGTTGATGATAACATGTATAAGGACCTTCAACTGGCCTGGGGGGAGTGTAATCATGTTGGGTACATTCACTTTACAAGCTAAGTGATGTATAGTGATTTAATGTATAAATTTAAATTTAAAAATTTTAAAAAGAATATTAATACTACTTATCAAAGTACTCACATAATCTAAAAAAAAAGACCAAAACAAACAAACAGGGACTGGATGGTAGCAAAGCAGTAAACTGTCATGCTCTGCACAGCGGACCAGCATAACAAGGTTCTGGATCCACATTCAAATAGCTCCCTTAGTATGCCAGGCCTGCACATTCTTATGATTCAGGACTGGCTGAGGCTAGAGGTGGATCATGACATTGGGATCCTGTTGGGAGTTTTGTCTTTCTCTGTCTCTCTTACTCATGGAACAAATAAATAAGCTTCATTTAAAAAGAAAAAAATTAAGTTAAAAAGAAAAAAACAACGTTGAGAAAGAAATATTTTTTGTTGACTTGGATGCCCCATGAGTATCACGAAACAGTATGGTAAACAATAGTCTGGCCCCTAATTTCATGTGTAAAATAGGATGTGTCCTCATGTTTTTATGTCAAGCAACTTCAACATAGAAATACTACAGTTCCTAAAAGCAAACTTCTAGACATACCAGGAGTATAGGTTACTGAATGGGGTCGTCACGAGGTAAGTAATAAGAGTCATCATGAGATAAGCAATCCCAGTGGAACTCAATAATCAATTGCAAATGTCATTCTAGTTTACTAAATTAAAACGTTTCTTTGGAATCAGGAAAGAATACAATAGAAACACTAATTGGCTACAATGAAAGTTTTCAAAACCTGAACAATGTTAATTGGCTTCCCTGGATAGTTTCCACATTTTTGAAGTAATTTCTTTTTTTTTTTTTCTTTTTTTTGATAATTAAAAAAATGACTTTCATCTCTAAGCATGCTGATTCTCTTATTCATCTTTCTTGACATTAATCCTGATTGCTTTTTAAACAAAGGAAAAATACCTCATTATTTTTAAGACAAACCTTATTATGAAGTTAGTGATTATTTTCTTTCATTGAATGAGTTTTTTGCTAACAGGTACAACAGTGAATATATAGGTTTAGACATTTCCACATAAAAATAAGGTTTCATGCAAAAAGAACAAATAATAATGAATAATAACACAGGTATAATCCATTTGAGTAAAACTGGGAAACGTGTAACTCCCTTCTCAATAGGTAGGTATGGGACCAAAAGCAACTGTAGTCACGTAGAAAAGATGCAGAAAGATGCTAGCATGTCAGGGAGTATGAAGTAAGCCCTGGCTACTGAGAAAAAGGAAGTAAAACCACTCTTCTTTCAGGTAAGGGCCACAGCAGGAGGATCAGTTGTTGAATTCTCTTCTGCAACAGTGAAAACAGGGCTATATGGCTGGTGGCAAGAAAATCTTGAACATAGTTTAGGTCTAAGAAACAGAGATGGTGAGGCTAAATAGAAAGTTGATAGATAAACCATATTTACAAAAATCAGTTAACCAACTTGTCATTTAATTTCAAAAGAGCAAAATAGAGCATTACAAAGTAAAAGCAACGGGACCAGCAGATGGTATAGAGATTGTTATGGCAGCTGGACCCCACATGGCTGTCTACACAGTTCAAGCCTTCATTCCTACTTAAAAATAGTTTACTCATGAAAATATACCCAAGATTGGACTCCCAGTCCCAGCAGCTTGAAAAATATGCTGGACACATATGCATGCATGCCCAAAATCCCAAACAGAGAATGGAGAAGAGATTGTGGTATGGCCATCTCCTGTGGGTGGTAATTTCTCACGTTTCCTCTTTCTTTGTCTCTCTCTGGCAACTGTATGCACCCTATAACATTTTTTTAAAGACAAAAGGAACGTATGTTTAAAAAGACAGGAAAAATGGAAATAGTTAAAATGAATACAAATTTTTAAAGAAAGAAGAAAAAAATGAATTTAAAAGATATAGAAAATAATCAAAGGAAAGTTATCATGAATTTCATCACCAAAGATGAAAATTTAAAAATGAGACAGTACAAAAAATGTTAAACTATATTACAAGGAAACTTTTGAAGGGCCAGCTATATGGTACAGATGCAATGCACTGCTCAGGAGAAGCCAGATCCCATAAGGTGATCACAGTTCAAATCCGCAGTTGGATGAGCCTGGCACACTCCAGACATGCACGTGAGTGCCCTGGATTCTAGGGGTTAGAGGACTAGAGGAAGAGGACTGAAGTGGGGCCAAAACCAGTGGGGAGTGCTTCTTTTTTCCTGTCTTTCTCTCTATTCCTTTCACTGTCAACTTGAATACAGTCTATAATGAATAGACAAGAGGGAAATTAAAGAAACCAAAGAAGACATGGCTCTAAAATTTATAATAATTAACATATTTTACTCTAGAGAAAAATTTCATTTTCTAGAGAAAATAAAAACAGAATGGTCAACTCTAGCAAAAGTGAAAAACAAATGCAAGATCCTTTGTTAAAGAAAGTCTGAAATATTACCTCATGTAAACAAAGGAAAATCCCATCATCTTTAGATTAGTGGCATCATTCACATGTTAGAATGCAATAGAGCAAAGTGAAAAACTCTAAAAGAAAAAAGTGTTAAATAAATGTTCTTACACAGCTGACCTATATTTGAATAGCAAATAACCCATCACGCAGTTTGGAAATGCACGCTGTTGCTGTAAATCTTTCATTAGGGACTACTGGTAGACAAACTCCAGACAATCCAGAAATGATCAGAAACTTGGGACAAAGTTTTTTTTTTTTTGGTAAAGTTGATTTTTCTAATATGGAGAACATTAAATTTTTAATTGCAAGAATATGAATAGAACAAATGTGGAGAATAGGGTTTCAGTTCATTGTATATGTATTCTATGAGCTGATATTTTTGAAACGGCATAAAGACATGAGCAGAAGGAGGAAGCAAGGTCCAAAGAAAGTAGAATCACTGATCCCCTAAACTTCAGTAGCTAAAGTAAGCCTGCACCATAGTTGACAGGCACATCATAGATGTGTAAGTATAGTCAACCTTACTCAAGTGCAACACCTAAGAAAGCTAATGAAACAGTAAAATCAGAAGATGAAAAAGGAGTGAAAAGAGAAATATAGTAATTGTTACCAATGCTCAGGTAAAATAGAAAAGTAACATTAATACACTGAGTTCTAGAGATGTATAGTGATAAAGCTAAACATTGAAACCAAATTACAAATAGAAGTAGAAAAAAAAAAAACACAAATAAAAACAGTATAAAAACATAATGTCACAGGGGCCAGCTGGTAAAGTGGTGGTTCAGGCAGATGGATCTCAAATGGCCAACTGCATAGTTCAAGTCCTAGACCTGGCAGTTTGTAAAAACACACTAGGTATATGTGTATGTGTGCATGCCCATAATCCTGAAAGAAAGGTAAGATGGAGGAGAAGGGATTAGGGATGAGGCATGACCATTACCCATAGAAGGTGCTTTTCCATTGTCTCTCTGTCTTTTTCTGGTGAGTTCACATGCCTGCTGACAGATTTCAAATAAATAAATAAACAAAAAAAGCATAAATAACATTCTGAAGCTAAGACCAAAAATCACTGTCACAAAATAAAGACCAGACTTTCATATTGTTACCAAAGCAAAAGCCAACTCCAGTCTATAAGAAATGTAAATTATGTAGCACAGTTTGGAAAAGTGAAAAATCAAGATGTCAATGTATACAAACAAATACATACTAAAGGAAACCCAGGATCAAATTCTTTTATCAGGTAAAGATTAATTCAGGCCGCAAAATACTAGCCAAATTGAAGATGGATATTTTATCATCAGCTGCAGTGCATAATGAATATTTGTGCCCATAATACTATAACATCAACAGTCATAAATTAGAACACATATGGAGAAATAGCCAAATGTACTCATTTAGTCTCTACGTGTGAACATAAGGGGACAAAAATAACTGAAAACTTAAATAATATTAAAAAATTCAATTCCTTATACCAACTTCACATCTTGAGAAAAGAACAACTTGTTTTAAAGTTTTTACACATTGTTTACAAAAATTGACTGAATTTTGGCATGAAAAGAAAAAAATCAATAAACTCCAAAAATTAAGAAAAGACAGGAAGCATCATCTCATCATTACGCAAAGCATAACAACAACAATAAATGAAAGCATCTGAAACTGAATAATAAAATCTCCCTTCAGGGGTCACAGAGGACATTCTATATAAGATGAATAAGTAACCAGAAGAAATAAATGTAAGAGTTGGCCAGCAGGTGGCACTGAGGTGAAGACAGTTTGATCCCACATGATCCTCTAAGGGGTTTCAGTCCCAGACAGGTGGCCTGAAAATCACGCAGGGCATGGGTGTGTGTGTGCCCAAAATCCTGAGAGGAGACGGAGAAGGGATTGCAGCATGGTCATTAGCCCTGGTGCATGATTTCTCACTTTCCCTCTCTGTCTCTCACTCTGTCTCACTTGGCAAGAGTACATGCCCCATAGCAAAAGCTAACAATATATTTACACACACACACACACACACACTCACACACACACTTTCATACATACATGGAAAATCCTAATTATCTTCTTGGACACAATCCACAAATCACTTCTCTTATTTTACACTGATAAAATTTGTAGTACAAGAGAAATAGCCACAAAACTAGTAGTGGAGCTGCTGAATGTAAGAATTGACTGGCTGCAAATCTGTCCTTTTTACATAAGCTATCAAGGCCTTTCTGAGCAACAGAGCCCTTCTTTCTTCATCTGTAAAATGAATGAGTGCAATTAGAAAATAATGGATACCATTTCCGTGTTGCTTCCCATGGCACATACAGGGTTACAAGTGCTCTCCATGTGTTACTGTTTAACCCTCATATCAATCCTTTGAGGTAAATACTAGTATCCTGCCTAGTTTAAAGAAATATAAACTGAGGCACAGGGAAGTTAAAGCACTTTCCGCAGTTATAAAACTACTAACTAGTTAAGTCTGAGCCTGAATTCTGATCTCTTTGGCTGTAGACTTAGCCACATTTTAGAGGCAGTCTGCCTCAAAGGTACTTTCTAGCTTTAGAATTCTGTAAGACTCATACCTTAGTATTCATGACATGAATATTTTAAATAATTTATCACAGAACATTGCACGACTCTCAGTGAATTACATGTGGATAACAAGGATAACTATTCAGATGAGCTTTTCCCCTGGGTAAATAAAGAGCGAAATGCCAGGGTCCAATCGCACAGAACAACATACCCGATTGTTAGTGAAACAAAAGAATTGTTTCGGTACTGTAAGCAGCACATGTCCCATAAAGCTCTTTTAACCAACACAGATGGTGTAGGTTTGATCCAGAGCTGTTACATAAACACGTTAGTTTATAAATGAAATCGTCCAACCTCAATGACAAATAGCTGTACATCTGCTTAATAATCATTCCTGTACCATTTTTAGAACAGAGTACTGTAATTATTTTTCCTGATTACAAAGAATTTGAAACTGAATCACACAGATGCTTTGCTCTGTACAGTTACACCATTATTTCCCTCCCTCTTCCTTACTACTCGACAATATTTCTTTATTATGTTGAACCTAAAAATTGAACTGAGAAAGGTAAACGTAAGCCAATGTACTAAAGACAGCAATCACTCAAATTGGTACTGTTGGGGCAGTAATGCCCCCACACAGTTCCATTGATTGTAAAATTGCTGCTCTCATTAAACAGTGTGTTTGACCCTTAGTGGAGTAACCACCATTTTCCTTTTAAGAAGCCTAATGATTTTATTGCCTTTCTTTCATCCCTGGAATACATATCTTACCTCATAATAAAAAGCTCCATCTTATACTGACCCATCTCAACTATTGCTGCTGTATTCCCTTCAATTAGATTCCTCAAATAAGTTTTAGTTATATATTACATAGCCAGCAATCTGATAGACTCTATAAGAGCAATGGTGTAATCGCTACGTCGCTGAACTCTCGTAGTTGTCCACGGCTCGAGTACCAGACCTGGTAGCTTAAAACACACTTGGGTGCGTGTGCATGCGTGCCCAAAATCCCAAGGGGAGAATGAAGGAGAAGGGATTACAGTGTGGCCGTCCCCCTGGGGGGAGAATGGTGGTGGTTTCTTATTTTCTGTCTTTCTGTCTCTGGCAAGCACAAGCAACTTATAGTAAAAATGTCTCTAATAAAAATATGACAGCACTGGTACTTAAGTATTTATATTGCAGGTGATGATAGATGAAGATGAAAAAAGTGTGTGGGGGGAGGAAGGAAGTGTATATTTGTAGACAGAATTCCTTCCTAATGACTCACAGACCTAAGGAGAAGGATTAAGTTTCTCAGGTGTGTGAATGATAATTAGATTATTTGTTTGGGAGATGGAGAGCAGGGTGGAATCAGAGCTTGGAAAGTACCCTCCTGGCATTGTTCATTCAGTTGTATTACTGAAGAACATCTTTTTAGTTGTCTAAGTATACAATGAGCACTTTCTTTATACTAGCTGCTTGGTGTTTAGAGGAAATTAGTTCCTGCTATCTTGGAATTATATAGAGGAAAAAGTACCAGCAGATGGCATAATGGGTTATCGCTGGACTCCCCATGTAGTCAACTGCAGTTTAGTCCCAGACTTTTTGGCTTAAACTCACACCTGGCATGTGTGTGTGTGTGTATTCAAAACCCTGAGAGAAGAATGGAGGAGAAGGGATTGCGGCATGACCATACACCTTGGGGGGTGATTGTTCCCTTTTTGTCTTTTGGTCTTTCTGTCTCTCTGGCAAGTGCACATGCTGTATAGCAAAAAATTCTAATATATATATATACACACACAGATATATAGATAGATAGATAGATATAGATATATAGATATAGATATATATAGCGAGAGAGAGATAAACTGCTCAATAAACACACCATTTTTTTTTTTTTAGGTTTTTCCCATATGGTACATGTCCTTGCCAGAGAAAGACAGAGAGACAGAGAAAGTGAGAAATCACAACCAAGGGAGGATGACCATGCAGTAATGCCATCGCCTCCACTCTCGTGTAGGCATTTCGGGCATGTGCACACACGTTCCCAGTGTGTTTCTCAAGCCACTGGGTCCAGTACTCAAACCATGGTTGGCCATGTAAAAATCCATTGCCTTAACCAGCACACCACCTATTGGCCCATACCAAGTATTTTTAATGATAATTAAAAGGTATATGAAAGTCTGTATATAAATACAGTTTTGTAACCTACTTCGTAAAACCTGTAGAAATAACTGAATTATGTTTGTCAAAGAACCACTAAGTGTTTAGTGCTAAGGGAGGGAGATTATATTATATAAGAGTAATATAGTCAGTCAATGAGGACCATGGAATTCTGCAAACAGAAATTTGAATCTTGTCCCACTCATAACAACCTGTGATGATAAAACACTAATAATGAAAGGATCTGATACTGATAAAGGTCTATATTACAGGTAAAAAAAGAAAGAAAAAGAAAGTCATACATGGTCTTTCAAACTCCTTCTGGTCTAAGACTCTATGACTGATAATATCTACTTGAGATTCTCAGAGTGCATTATGTAAAATAAAGTTGGCTCCTATTTTGAATGTCATTTTTTTCTATGATAATGACATTTCATAAATGTTAAAAGTAAAACTGCTTGTTAGAAAGTTAGCACAAACATACCTCTGAATTCCTGTGAATGATCCTAACTCAATAAATACATAAAACTATTCATCATCTAGTGGGCCACTAACCAATTATAGTAGGCTAATTAACCTATAATTCTGACAAATTTCTAGCAATTTGAATAAGTCAATGAACACATTTTAGAATATTTACACTTGCAATGTTATTTGATTTTTGTATTTTCTGGTCATAAAGTCAAGTTTTGTTTTGTTTTTGTTTTAAGAGAGAGATTTTTTGGGGGGTTATAGGACACATGTACTTGCCGAAACAGAAAGCGAGAAATCACTCCCCAGGGGAGATGGCCATGCCACAATCCCTTCTGCTCTCAGGATTTTGGGTACACAAGCATACATGCCTAGAATGAGTGTTAAGTTGCTGGGTCTGGGACTTGAACCATGATTGACTATGTGGGAGTCCAGCGACAAAACCATTATGCCATCTGCTGTCCCCAAGTCACTTGTTAACTAAGTAAGCTGTGGTTAAAAAACGATTATGAAAGTTACTAATGTTGAAAATAATGTTTTTTGTATTGTTTTTGTTTGAAATGAATAGCAAACATGCCACTATAATAGTGCAATGTCTAGTTCATTTGACCCATCCTAAATTGATTTGGTGTGTGAACCAATAGCAAATTCATCTATTACTTTAGAAATGCAATGTTATAAATACTATTTATTCATGAATGAAAACAGTGCTACTTTACATAAGCAATTTAACATGGTTCATTTTGTTCAAGTGTACATGGAGAGAAGCAATTTATATACATTATTTTTCTCCCTTGGCATTACATCCTAGTAACTACATTCATTTCCCAAGAGCAATTGCAAAAAAAAAAAAAAAAAAAAAAAAAAAAAAAAAAAAAAAAAGCTGAGAGTCTCTATTTTTTCTATAGCAGGATTTTTTATGCAAAAACTGTTTTGCACATGAACATTTTAGCCTCATTTTTGAAGAACCAAGACCTCAGTTAAAGTTAGTGACCATTTCAAAATACTGTTATCTATAGTAGTGCTATCAATAGAAGTAGTCATAATCATCATCTTAAGAGTAAATATAGGGACCAGCATATGGCTTAATGGTTAAATTGCTGGATTCCCATGTAGTTAACCACAGTTTGAGTCCTAAATCTGGCAGCTTAAAACTCAAGCCAGGTGTATGTATGCCCAAAATCTCAAGAGGAGAATAGAAAAGAAGGGATTGCAGCATGGCCATCCCTGCTGTGGGTGATTTCTTGCTTTCTGTCTCTGGCAAGCACATGCATCCTATAGCAAAAATCACTCTTAAAAAAATAAAAAAAGAGTACATATACCTGATATCTCTTTAAATAAAAGATAAATTGTTACTATTAAGATCAGAAAATATTTACATTATTCAGAAGACCATAATGTTAAATATGATTGGCATTGCCTAGACACATTCTTCACAGATCTAGAAAAGACAATCATAAAATTCATCTGGAATCATAAAAGACCCCATATTGCCAAAGCAATTCTACACAAGAAGAGTGGAGTGGGTGCCATCATACTCCCTGACCCAAAAATATACTACAAAGCTGTGGTAATCAAAACAGCATGGTACTGGCACAGAAACAGACACGTGGACCAATGGAACAGAATAGAATCCCCAGAAATAAATTCCCAAACATAGAGTCAACTGATTTTTGACAAGGGGTACCAGTCAATCCAGTGGGAAAAGGAAAATCTCTTCAGCAAATGGTGCTGAAAAAACTGGATTTCCACCTGCAGAAAGATTAATCTGAACCCCTACCTCTCATCTTTGATGAGTCAAGGTGGATCTAGGATCTAAATCTAAGACATCAAACCATAAAACTTCTCCTGGTAAACACTGGGGAAACTCTGGGAGACATAAGCATAGGGAGGGAAAGACTTCTTAAATAAGACCCCCAAAGCACAGTTGATAATCCCCAAAATAGACAAATAGGATTACATCAGACCAAGAAGTTCCTGCATGGCAAAAGACACAGTAATTAGTTTGAATTGACAGCCCTCAGAAAGGGAAAATATTTTTGTAAATTATGCATCAGATAAGGGACTGATAACCAGAATACACAAAGAACTCAAGTCGCTGTTTGGAAAAAAGATGATCAACCCTACTAAAAGATGGGAGAAGGAGTTGGAAAAAACACTCTCTAAAGATGACATAGGAATAGCCAAAAGGCATATGAAAAAATGTTCAACATTCCTCATTGTAAGGGAAAAGCAGATAAAAACAATGAGGTACCACCTAACCCCAGTCAGAATGACGAAGATAAAAAAAAAAAAAAAAGATGAGTGTTGGGGGGGTGGTGGTGAAAGGGAAACTCTTTTACACTACTGGTGGGAATGTAAATTAGTATAGCCACTGTGGAGAACAATTTGGAGATTCCTTAAAAGCCTACAAATAGAACTACCATATGATCCAGCAATCCCACTACTAGGTATCTACGAAAGGACAGAAGAATTCTTTATTTGGGAAGTGCTTGCACATTGATGTTTATTGCGGCACTATTCACAATTGCTAAGACATGAAATCAACCCAAATGCCCCCGTACCGGTGAATGGATTGAAAAACTGTGGCACATATACTATATAGAATACTATTCAGTCATAACAACCAACAAAACCTTGGCTTTTGACAGAAAGTGGAAGAATATGAAAGATTTACTACTGAGTGAAGCAAGTCAGGCTATGAAGGAGAGACATTGTATGTCCCCACTTAATATGTACCGACTGTACTCTATGATTGAAACTGATCGACCTAAGGTTGTACAAACACAAGAGATGGGGGTGAATGCCAGATGTGGTGTGTGGAGGAGTGGGGCCTAACAAAGGACATTTGGAGGAAGGATATGGAGGAAGAACATTGACAGGGTTGGGAGGGGTGGTGTTATCGGTTGAAGGTATTTTGATCAACTGGACTGGGGAGAAATGTTCACCTATTGAAATGTTCAGTTTGTAAGCTAAATAATGTGATTGAATGTATATTTAAAAAATTAAAATAAAAAACAAATATAAAAAAGAAGAACATAATGTTTATATGTGGGAAAATGTAAAAAAGGTAAATTAGCTACCTAGAAATGGATAAATGGAATAATGTTTTTATTAGCCTTCTTGGATATCATTACATTTATTTCCAGGTCAAATGTGATCAATAATTGGAACAGTAACTCTTGGTGTTTTCATCTTACCAGGCTTCCTCACATCAGCCTTAGAAGAGACAGGGCCTGAGAACTTTTTCTCCATCAGATTTGAAGCCATCTTTCTCAAATGCAGAAACACTGTATGATCTTTCCATGGTAAATATCAGTAAGGGCTCTTTCAAGGCATAGCATTTTCCACATTTACTGACACACAAATCAGGATTTTTTATACATATCTTCTTAAAACTACAAACTGAGACAATTTCCCTAGTGAACTGTTTCTATCATGTCATAGGGATACATAACAGGAAAAACTTGGAAGCCAGGGCTACAACCAACTGATCAAGTTGGTTGAGCAGTCCTCCAAGTAGTATTCCATTTCATTTGTTGTTGCAGACTGATTTTCTGCTTCTTTTCCTCTCTCAGTTTGTCCTGGGTGATTGCTAGAAACTGAAGAATAAAGTGATCCATGTTTTTATTTATTTTTATAAAAAGCAAATATTTTTCTGTTTCCATTCTTCTTCGAGGTGTCAGGGAAATTTTTCCTGGACACTGAGACTATACCAGTTCTCTTTTGAAAATTATTCATCAAATTTACTTATGAAGCTTATAAAACTCTTATCACAGTTTTTATTTAAGATTAGTTTGATGGGGCCAGCAGGTGGCATGGTGGTTAAAGGAGCTGGATTTCCCTATGGCCAACCATGGTTCAAGTACTGGGCCTGGGGGCTTGCTTTCTCCCTTGCCTTCTCTCTCTCTCTTTCTCTGGTCAAATTAGAAACAAATAATATGATAATAAATGAAATCAAATTTAGAAAAAGATTAGTTTGACTCCTATTGTTGACATTTGTCTTCCCCACTATAAGATGAGCTTCACGAGAAGAGTGAACCCAGAATTTGTTTATGTTGAATTCAAAAACCTAGAACAGCATAAACAAGGGCACTTCAAACCATTCATGATAAAAACAGAATTGTAGTACGAGTTTATTTTGGTGCACAGCTATTTTGAAATCTATGTATAGTTTCTCTAAAATGCCTATTTTCCATAAACATTTTGAAGATCCCTTATATGCTTGTTAAATGCTGATATTATAAAACTGTTAATAGTAAAAGAGGGAAATAAAACACCTCAACTACAAGCATTAAAAGTTCCTATGAAATAGGAACAAACATGATATTGGAACAAAGTCCATGGCTCTTTGGCTAGTTTATGTAAATACAAAATATTCACCATGAGTGTTTCCTTTTCAATGACATATATGCAGACTTTTTAGTGACCTTCATTTCCATTGTTTGTTTTGAGACAACTATAATGAATCTCTAACACTGTATAGACTTTACCCTTGGTGATTTAAATAGAGTTTATATATTCTCAAATGTGTTAAGATCAGACTCAAAAGAGGTGAATTCCTTTAATCAGTTACTCCAACTTCACTGTTAAAATAGCAACAATAATGGACCATAAACTTGAATGACAGTATCCTAATGACGGATGAAGCTATAAATAAGCAGATGTTTTCCAGAATGGATTTCAGTATTCATGAACTGTGGCATGACATCAGATCTTACCTGTGGAGTTTCTCCATACATTTTAAGAGTTCATCATAATGCCTTATTACCAACCTACACTTCTCCCTTACACCAGATATTTTTAAAAGTGTCTTACTTTAGGCATTAAACTTTGCAATAATACTGTTTCTAAAAGCAACATTTTAAAGTTAAAAAAATATATAAATTCACACCCTTGGCTGACATAGGCATCATTTTTTTTTTTTTACATTGTAACACAAACTGAAGTTGCATTAGGTCAAGATGGCTAAATAAGCATATTTGTTTTTCTCTCCCTAGATACCATTAAACGATACAAAAGATAATTTCTAGTTATAATAAATCCATCATAATTTAGAATATCAATAAAGTAGGTCATCAGCAAGTAGGGAAAAAAAGCAACATTTTACAGTAGTTCACTAGCTCATGCTTCATAACTTATCTCTCTTTTCCGTTGCTTGAATACAGGTATATGCTGCAGAAGCTTACACAAGAAACTAACCACACAAGGATTTGGTTTGTTTGTTTTATTTTTTGGCTAAAGGGCAGATATGCTCACTGAAGAGAGACAGAGAGAGGGAAAGTAGGAAAGCACCCCTCATGGGGGATGGTTATGCTGCAGTTCCTTCCTCATTTCTCCTTTCAGGGCTTTGGGTACTGCATACACACTTGTTTGACATTTTTCAAACTTCCAGGTCCAGGACTTAACCTGCACAGTTGGGATCCATCCGTTTTAGCCACCATACCACCAGCTAGCCCTAAGGTAATTTTTTGAGGGCAAAATTTATAATATGAGTAAAAGAAACTTCTGCTTTTTAAATTTTCACTAAACTGACATGTTACTCAAGAGAAAAATCAAGAGGCAACCAAATTAATGTGAGAAAGTGCAGTCACATGCTCTCAAACACTCAACAATTCTAGTGGAAACTTTAGGTAAGTAATTTAAAGAATTCATGCATGTAGCTCAAATTTCTGTACCATCAAAAGAATTAAATACTAAAATTGGGCTAGCAGGTATCATCGTGGTTAAGACATCAGATCGCACATCGCTGACTTCATGGTTCAAGTCCCAGGTCTGGAGGTTTTAGAAACACTGCAGCAAGTGGGCATGCAAGCCCAACATCCTAAAAGGAGAATGGAGGAAAAGGAGTTGTGGTGTGGCCATCACCCCTTGGGAGCTGATTTCTCACCCCCACCCCATCTCTCCTCAAGGAGTGCACACATCCTATGGCAGAAATCCAAAAAATAATAATTTTATACACACACACATACATGTGTATATATATAGATGTGTATACATAGATGTGTATACATCTATGTATATATACAGATTTTTGGTACAGGGTGTGTGCACTCTTGGAGTCTAACTACTTTGTAAACACCTAAACTTGAAGTGTTTTCATGAAATTAATACCATGGATATCACTAGAGTTATGAACTAACTGTAGCCAAGAAAAACTAGTGTGATATGTTTGCAGTCACTCAGCTAAACATCTCATTAGAGGAGTCATATTAATAAAAATATTCATAATAGCAACATCATTAACAATATTTAATGACTACCTAAAATGTCAGGCTTTATTTATATGTGTCATTTATTTATATGAATTTCATGTACTTCATTGCAACCTCTGTGATCATTATTATCACTATTTTTTAATGAAGAGGAACTTGGTCATTAAAGTCGTTCAGCTGTGGCCAAGTCACCCAGATAGTAGATGAAGCCGAAATTAAAGCCCTGAGATGTCAGATCCCAAAGCCCACATACTTTCCACTATACTACATTAAACATTCTCAACTTTTAATTTGGAAGGGTCCTTCTTAGTGAAAACCTGGAAAAATAACCATCTACACTCAGTTTTTACGAAACACCGTGATGAATGTTTATGAGTGCTAGCACAGATACCGAAGTATTAAATGCATATTTTCCTGAGCTCTCAAAGGTGAGTCTGCTTCTAAGTGGGCTTTTTGTCTTGGGAATGATCAAGATGACTACCTATTCAGTGGAGCTAAGATTTATGACAGTATCTAGGCTTCGTTCAAGTGGATTTTGAATGACTTAATCTCTCAATATGATGCACGTTGTGTGAA
>NW_006159884.1:1425449-1449328 GCF_000334495.1 Tupaia belangeri chinensis | reverse complement strand
ACTTTCCTCTGGCAGAGAGTTGGTGTCCATCTTTGGAAACTGCTAATCTTGAACTGATCAGCACATCTGAACGCCCTGGACTCACTAACCACTGTGGAACATCCTCTGTCCATGTGTTCTGAACAACATAGCAGAAGCTGGTTATTGGATCTCTGTATTTCCTTTTTTTTTCCACTTTTTAAATTTTTTTCAAATTTTATTATCATCATAATCTATATATTACATTGGATTACATATAACTTTACAGTGTATTCCATTGCTTTTTCAAAAGGGATTGCCATGCATGTCAGTCAGTACAGAGACATTCATCTCCCCACTTCATCATTCAATATCTTTTCAATGTTTTTCCCAGTCATTATTATTATTCTAATTATTTTTTTAAACAGTCAATCATTATTTCTCATTTTGCTTGTAAAAAGACTTTACACATCATGAAATACTCAGACTGGATGTCTGTATTTCTAATATTTCCTTGTAATAACAGTAAACTATGTCTCTAATGAAAGTTCTTATGGTTAGAAACCTCAATTTTGAATAAATCACCTTAAGATCGAATGAGTAAGAGAACTCAGTATGAGGGAAGATACTTTCTTAGATATGCCATTAGTGAGGAATTCAGAAAATGTTCTACTCCAAGCCCTTTTACAAAAGCATTTCTTTATTAATAAATCCTCTCTTTTTTATACGACAAAGAAAAAAGTTAGTATGATAACACACCAGAGTAGAATAGATCTATTTCATGTAATACAATAATTCTTTTTTTTTTTTTAAAGAAAGAGATTTTTGGTATTGTGTGTGTGTGCTTGCTGGAAAAACAGAGACAAAGAGACAGAAGCCAAGAAATACCACCCAGGGATGGACATGCTTCAATCCCTTCTCCTCCATTCTCCTCTCGGGATTTGGGGTATGCATATGGAAGGGCTCAGTGTGAGATTTAAGTGGCCAGGTCTAGGACTTGAACTGTGGTTGACTATTCAGGAGTCCAGTGGTGTAACCACTGAGTCATCTGCTGGTCCCAGTGATTCTGCTTTTAAAAAATTTCTTGTTCTTTAATTATCTGAAATGTTTTCCTCCTATTCCTCAAAATCTAATAGAAACAGACTTTGTGGGTAAAGATCTGTATTCAAATCCAAGCTCTATTGTTTACTAGTTTTATAATTTGGGAATTTTATGTTTTCAGCTCAACCTAAACTGCCCGGTGTATAAAACTGATACAAAAACCAATCCCTGTATAGGATCTTGATGAGATATAAATGCAGTCACATATGAATTTAGCAGAGTGAATAAGATTTTGGGTGTCTTTAATACCAATATATCTAACATCGCTCTAGAAAATTTTAAATAAATAAACTAATCTCAGTTATTTTCTCCTACCTTTTTGGAGCATCAGCCATGAAAAATATCTCTAATGAAATCCAATACTTTGACTCTGGTGTCTCTTAATTCAACCACACAGCTATCTTCCTGTACTTCAATTTCAGCAGTTACAGATGATGACAGCCAATCTCTTTGAGGTGCCCCCAGGGATCTCAACCATGGATTTCAAGTACGCACTGCCACATAGATTTCGAATTATGCCAATCTGAATTTGTGGGGAACTGATACACAAAGTTTAAAATGTAGACATTTAAAAGATCATACATGCCTCTCCCACTTACCTGAGAACACTGTTAAATCTGGTTTCAACCAAAGTCCAACATATCAATAATGTCAGAAACAGGTCTAGATTTTAGAGAGGTAGAATATTACAGATTCTGGTGTGACAGTTTTTGTTTAAATCCCAGCTCTGCCCCTTACTGAGCATGTGACCTTGGGCAAGCTACTAAACTCCCCCATGTCTGTATCCCCACAGGTAATGCCTCAGAAGAAAGTCCCTAGAAACACATGTATAGATCTTGTATTAAATGTACAGTGCAAGAGTGCCAGGTGCAACGCAAGCTCTACAAATAATAGCTCGGCTGTTATTTCTGACCTTCAATTAAGTATTCCTTCCAAACTCTCTCCTTACAGATGGTCTTAATGGAATCCTCAGAGAGCAAATGAATTAATATGTGTGGAGTTCTAGGGACTCTACAGATTATTCCCCCGAATACTTGCAAGGCATCCCAAAATAACAATACCCAAAATTTGATGATGTAGACTTGTAAAGTCCAGGAGGCCAGCCTAGATCTTTTCATTTCCTACACTCATTCTATTTTCGTGAATGGCTCTAAGTTCATTTATGCAGAGGATTTTAGATATGTTTGTTATACATATTTCAGTTTTTCCACACTTAATATTGTTATCAGAGTCAACTACTCATAAACAATATATTAGTGTTTATATCAAATATTTCATTATACATATGTATATATACATCTATGTATATATACAGTTTTTGGTATAGGGTGTATTTATGTATACGGTGTCCAAATATACAGAGAATCATTCTAGACTTTTTGAAAGAGGAAAAATCACATACATTATGATGTAGCTATTAATTTTAATGTAACAAATTAAAAATAATGAAAATCAAGACTTGGAAAGTACAAGAACATAAAAGTGTAAAACTACTTTTTTTTTAAGTTTTTGCTTTAGGGTGTGTGCTCTTACTAGAGAGAGACAAAGAGAAAACAAGCAAGAAATCATCCCTCTCCCCCCCCAGAGGGATGGCTATACGCAAATTCCTTCTCCTCTAGTCTCCTCCTGGGACCTAGGACATGTACATGAACCAGGCACGATTTCCAAGCTGCTGGGTTTGGGACTTGAACCACCCAGCTGAGCATGTGGAATCCAGCACCTTAACCTCCAGGGCATCTGCTGACCCAATTAAAAAAAATGAAAATCAAAAATAACTTCTACGATTAATGACCATAAAAGAATATAAAAAGGCAGCTACATTAGGGAGTTGATGATTATTTCTTAATATTTAACCTTCTTAATTATGCATTATTTTGGTAATGTAATCATGCTACTTAAGTTAAGTTTTTACTGATTGGCTGAAGATTACAAAGGATGAAAACTTTTTTTTTTTTTTTTTTTTTTTTAGAGGTTTTGCCTTAGGATGCATGTATTTGCAAGGGAGAGACAGACAGAAATAGTGAAAGGGAAAGTGAGAAATCATCCCCAAAGGGGATGTCTATGCTGCAATATTTTCTCCTCCATTTTCTGCCTGGGATCTTGGGTACACATGTACATGCACCTGGTGTGATTTTCAAGCCACAGGGTCTGGGTCTCTAACCACAGTTGGCCATGTGTGAATCCAGCAATGCCATCTGCTGGCCCTAAGAGGAAAGTAGTTTGCACGCTGCTTTACTAGTATCTATTATTTCTCCAAAAGGAAGGTCCTTCATGATTCAAGTGTGTTCTTTGGTGTGTATGTATTTGAATATTGTATCTCCGGTTTGCAATGCAATACAAGATATATATTATTTCCCTGTGTGGGTGAAGGTTGCGAACAGATTATAAAGGTAGGGATGAGCAGGTAACACCTCCTATTTATTCATCAAACATGAAAACTAAAGAAAGCATTGATTCTTATGATTATGTAACTGCAGAAGTAGCATGCCAGTCTAGTGTAACACAGAACAATTTTAGTATAAAAAAAAGTTTGTCATAGTTAATAAAAAGATTTTAGCAACAACAAACATGATTCTCTAGGAAGAAAATCTCAGAACTATTAAAAAAAAAAAACATAATAATCTTTTTATTTTTTTGAAGAAATTTTTGCTATAGGGCACATGTGCTCGCCAGAAAGACAGAGAGAGACAGAGAGACAGAAAGTAAGAAATCACCCCCCAGGGGGATGGCCACGCAACAATCCCTCCTCCTCCATTCTTCTCTTGGGATCTTGGGCATGCACACACACGCGCCGGGCGTGAGTTCAAGCCGCCGGATCCAGGACGCGAACTGTGGTCGACTACATGGGAGTTCAGTGACATAGCCATTACGCTAACTGCTAGTCCCAAATCATAATAGTCTCAATGGGATGTCTAAATTCCCTCTAGCTTTCCATTTTACTTGTATAAGAACATACTAATTTTAAAATGGTGGAAAACACAATTTAAAACTTCAAGTAGTCTGAAAGTCTTATATTTGCATTCCTTTTTAATTCCCATTGTTTGCCATAATAATGAGGATTAGATAAATACAAAGGGCCGTTATCAAGAGTCTACTCACATATTTACTACTCAGAATTGTCTCTACAAAGAAGCTTCTCTTGTCCTTTTAATGAAAATGGTAAAGACTTAAGGACAATAGCCTCTACCTTTCATAAAATCTTCATATAATAACCTTTTCTTTTTGGCTTAATTCTAAATAATAATTTAGATTTTTATGTAAACTGAACATAACTTCCACCATTATCTTAAACATGATTTGGAGATCTATATTAAGCATTCATGTGCTTTGGCTCACTGTTAATCGTTATTATAACCTTTTCCTCATCTTTTGATTGGGTATAATAAACTAGAATTGTATAAACATTTAATGATTAATGCTGTTTTCATATTTAAAGTAAACAGAATTTATTACTTTGTATCTCTTTATCTCTCATTTATTTTAAGCCTATGAATATAGACAGTTTTCAACCCAGACAAGATATGGCACTGAAGTTATTTGTGAACACTATTTCACTAAGAATTACTGCAAACTAATTGTGTCAACATATTCATGCTGAACATGTTTATTCAACAGAAAATTTCCTAAGTCGATCATATTCCACTGAAAATTTATTTTATCATTTTTATCCCTCCATTTACATATTAGAATTTTCAATGATTGTTTCCTGCTAAATATTTTTAAAAACAAGGTGCATTTATGAAAATAAAAATTTTCATTATGAAATTAGAAAAAAGGTGTGAGATAAGAATAATATTTCATTCACACAGATATTTCTTCTATTAAACAAATTACTTTAGATATTTTATTAACATTAATATTTGTTATATTTTACTTCTGGAGTTAGAATAATCTAATTTGAATTTTTCCAAGTAGGAATTGAACATCCAAAACATTATCGACGAGGAGTTCTTCTAAAAGCTAATTAAACTTTTTATTATGATGTACTTAAATTTTATATCCATAATTTCAATATAACACAACAGATCATTATGCATGGATGAAAAGTAGCACAGTAGGAGTTTATTATTGAAGCAGAAACAGATGAATAGGTCTGAAAACCCAAGAATAACTGTGAATTGTTAAATGCATGAGACTGTACTAGATTTGAGAAGAATAGAAACAGCAGTTGGCGTTACGGCATACGGCTATGTCACTGGACTCTCATGTAGTTGACCGTGGTTCGAGTCCCGGACCCAGTGGCTTTAACTCACACCAGGCACATGTGCATGCGTGCCCAAGATCCTGAGAGGAGAATGGAGGAGAAGGGATTATAGCATGGATATCTCCCTGGGGGGTGATTTCTCACTTTTTGTCTCTCTCTGTCTTTCTGGTAAGCATATGCACCCTATGGCAAAAACTTCTAAAAAAGGGAAGAAACAATCTGTCTAGATTATTTGTATTTCAGTGGAAGAATCATGCATAGATTCTTACATTTTGACAAGCTACCCATGAAAATAGTAGTACTATATTTTATCAAATTCCTAAAAACAAATAGAAAAAGAAAAAAAACTTTTTTTTTGAGAGGTTTTTGCTATAGGGCACGTGCGCTCGCCAGACAAACAGAGAGAGACATAGAGACAGAAAGCAAGAAATCACCCCCCAGGGGGGATGGTCACGCCGCAATCCCTTCTCCATTCTCCTCTTGGGATCTTGGGCACGCATGCACAAGCGCCCGGCGTGAGTTTAAAGCCACCGGGTCCAGGACTCCAACCGCGGTCGACTACTGGGAGTCCAGCGACATAGCCATTACGCCAACTGCTGGTTCTGAGAAAAAACTTTTTGAACTAAGATACAGAATAGGTAAGAATACTTTATTTTCCTTCAGTATTTGGAAAAAAGGCATAGGAAAATATTTAGATGTAAGCGGAAATTAAATCCCTGAAGGTCTGATGAAGGAAAAGATAAAAATAAACTAGTAAGAAAAATTTATGTTTGGATAGAAGGGGATGGCCAATGTGAATTCTCAGCTCATCATGGCAGTTTAAGGTGTGAGTGGGGGCAGGTTACAGTGTCAGAGTCCAGCATTCCATAGTGCCTTCAAATGGAGATGTATTTTTCACTGGAGAAATAGGCAGTATTCAGAATGCTTAAGAAGCAAGATTCAGAGAGGTCCTTCCTTTTTGACAAACCATTCATCCATTAATTCATGGGATCAGAGAGAAAGACAGATGGGGAGAGAGAGAGAATTGCTGCCCCCTTGTAGCTTTGTAGCTTACATTCCAGTTGGAGTAAGTACATTGCTTTGCCCTTTGGGTGAAGAAAGGAAAAATGACTACAAAGTGGAATCACTTGGAGGGTCTTTTCAGGACAGATGTGTTTTGAGTCATAATGAGGGAGGATGACTCAAACTATTTGCATGCTGAAAAGTGCTGCATGCTTTTCCTGTTGCGCTTATCACCATTCTGGGCAATGGCATGTAATTATAATGGGCAGAAATAGAAAGCCTGCAGATGGATGAGATTCTAGGACTGGCTGGCACAGGAGCAAAGTCTCCATGAGTGTAGAATGGTGCTAGATATGTTAGTTTCCTAGGGTGACATAATGAAGTGCCACCACTGGGGGCTTAGTATGACAGAAACTTATTCTTCCACAGTTCTGGAGGCTATGAGCCCAGTATTATTGTGTCAAAAAGGCTGTACTCCCTTTGAGAGTTGGGGTTGAAGTCTTCCTTGTCTTTGAGCATGTGATTGTAGCTTTAGGACCTGCGTGTCCTTTGCCTTCCATCTGCATCATTCCAGTCTCTTCCCTCTGTGTGTGTCTTCATGACTTTCTGCCCTCTGTCACTTTCTTTGTGTAATGACACCAGTCACATAGAATTAAGGGCACAGTCTACTTCAGTGTGACCTCATCTTAACTAACTACATCTGGTGAGGACCCATTTCCAAGTAAGATAATATTTGCCTAGGGGTTAAGATCTCAACATCTCATTTTGGAAAATGCAATGAAACTCATAACACTAAGGAAGCCAAAATTTTGGCAAATCTACAGTTTCTTTAGTTAGGTCATAGTTAGATTGGCCAGAAGGAGTAGAACAAGAGTGATATTTCAAATAAGATCGTTAAGAGAAAAGAATGAGAGATATTGTTTATCAAAGTAAAAGTTGTCACTTTTATATGATTAAGAGAACTTTCAAAACAAGAATAGTTTTTACAAACTTAATTTTCAGTGAATCAAATAAATGAAGTTTATTCTTCATCTTTTAGTAAATTTTTGAGTGTTTTAAAAACAAAAACTTTATTCAGTTCATTCAAAACACATTGACAAAATAAATTTCAGTTGCAATTTCACATGTACTCAAAATAAAATGATATTTAGAACAATGGCTTACAAATTAATGAAAAACTACAAGTTTGCAAAAGATTGTAAACATTTTGCATCCTACGCAGACCCTTCTGTTAGGCAAAGTGCTCTACTGATGACAGATAAATTACAAATATACACTGCTATCAACTACTTTAGACAATACAGAGAAAGGTCTTCATGACTTTCTGCCCTCTGTCACTTTCTTTGTGTAATGACACCAGTCACATAGAATTAAGGGCACAGTCTACTTCAGTGTGACCTCATCTTAACTAACTACATCTGGTGAGGACCCATTTCCAAGTAAGATAATATTTGCCTAGGGGTTAAGATCTCAACATCTCATTTTGGAAAATGCAATGAAACTCATAACACTAAGGAAGCCAAAATTTTGGCAAATCTACAGTTTCTTTAGTTAGGTCATAGTTAGATTGGCCAGAAGGAGTAGAACAAGAGTGATATTTCAAATAAGATCGTTAAGAGAAAAGAATGAGAGATATTGTTTATCAAAGTAAAAGTTGTCACTTTTATATGATTAAGAGAACTTTCAAAACAAGAATAGTTTTTACAAACTTAATTTTCAGTGAATCAAATAAATGAAGTTTATTCTTCATCTTTTAGTAAATTTTTGAGTGTTTTAAAAACAAAAACTTTATTCAGTTCATTCAAAACACATTGACAAAATAAATTTCAGTTGCAATTTCACATGTACTCAAAATAAAATGATATTTAGAACAATGGCTTACAAATTAATGAAAAACTACAAGTTTGCAAAAGATTGTAAACATTTTGCATCCTACGCAGACCCTTCTGTTAGGCAAAGTGCTCTACTGATGACAGATAAATTACAAATATACACTGCTATCAACTACTTTAGACAATACAGAGAAAGGTTTGGATTTGTTTTTCTCTTGTAAATGAAAGTTTATCATTTATAATCTGTTTTCTTTTATTTTTTGTTTCACACACACTATCCACCATCATCTCTATCAACCACTTTCCAATTTTTCGGTTTTCTTAAGCATGTCACATTTTTTAGTTCCACAACTTCCTTTCTCTCTATAGTTTCAAAGTTTTCTTTAAGTTATACAGGACTACCTTTTAACAGATGGAAACATGCCTTCGAACTCTTCAAATTGCCATAATTCTTAAGTAGTAACTGAGCAACATTTTTCCCCCTTTGTCCTCTAATTCTAGCACATTATTTTCATTTCTTTTCTCATTTTATATTTAATCAATAAAATCCATTTGCATAGATATAGTTTGATTGCTCTAGTTTCAATTTGAGTCAACAAAGTTGCGCTAAGTGGTAGTCAGGACTTGTGCGATGATTAAAAATACAGACTCTGAAGCCAGAACGCCCGGTTTCAAATCCCTGCTCTTTTATTTTCTTGCTTTCCAATGGTGGTCATTCTATTTAACTGCTACTGCCCTTACTATCTCATCATGAAAAAGGGATAACAACAGTGCTTACCTGGTAGGAAGATCTCTAGAATTAAGTGGGTCAATATATATGAAATATTAAGAATAATGGGAAAAGAAAGTACTATAAAAGTATAAACTATTATCATTATTAATGAATAAATTGGTATTGAAATACAACATTTGTACTTTAGGGATCTTTCTCATCTATAATAGTTTAGAATAGATGATGTTATGGGAATCCGGGATTGGATCCCGTTTCTGCCACTTATTAGCTATGTAAACCTAGACTAGATAAGGAAATTCTGTAATATGGTTTCATGTCCTGCCAATTAGGACTACTGTACCCCATGAGCATTTAGCAAATTTGAGTAATACACTCCAACACATAGTTGGTCACTAGAGATCTTTCAGTACTGTTAATTTCTTTCCCTTTGTTTTATTTAAAATAAACTTTAGGCAGTGAGGAAAAGGAACTAGAGACACTGAAGTTTGGAGACTAACAGACCACTTGAAAAGTTACTGTGATAGCAAAAGATCGCCTAAGAAAAGGGCCAGAATAAAGAGCCAGTGGAAGAAGAAATGGAAAGAGGGAGAATAGGGGAAAAAATTAGTACATTCTTGGTAAATGCTTACAGTAGAGTTAATGAGAAAAGCAGAAATGAGTGATTACTCAATGGCTTCTGCAAAAGAAGTTTTTAGGACAACATGCTCTTTGCTATGCATATTTATGTTAGTCCATATATGGTATTATCATCATTGCTACTACTACCGCCTGAAACACAGCATTTCTCTACCCTTCTAAATCATCAGACCTATACTTCTATAAAAGTATTTTTTTCTTCTGTTGCTTTCATTTCATTAATTGTTCCTACTTTTTTTTTTTTGGAGAGATTTTCACTGTAGGGCGCGTGCGCTCGCCAGACAGACAAAGAGAGACATAGAGACAGAAAGCGAGAAATCACTCCCCAGGGGGGATGGTCACGCCGCAATCCCTTCTCCTCCACTCTCCTCTCGGGATCTTGGGCACGCACGCACACGCGCACAGCATGAGTTTTAAGCCACCGGGTCCGGGACACGAACCGCGGTCGACTACGTGGGAGTCCAGCGACATAGCCATTACGCTAACTGCTGGTTCCCAATTGTTCCTACTTTTGATATTATCAATCAGTTATGTTTTTTTGCAACTGGAGAGAAACATTTTAATGTAACTACAAAAAAGAAAATACAAATATAGAGGCCATTTATGAAGCATTTTTCTATATGATAGTTCATTATACTCTAGGCTGTATTGTGTTTATCATTTTGACTATGAGTAGCATCACAAAATAATTCCTTCAGAGAATTTTTCTTTTTTTATTGGGAATAAAATAATTTATTCTACACTAGTCATTAAAATATAAGTAATATACCTCTAATAGGCAGACTTAAAGGCATATAGATTTTATTTTTATGTACTTTCAAAGCTGTTATACACAGTTCCACAGTCCAGGTGGTCAATTTCCTCTCCTCAAGGTTGGAAAGCACTTCCCATATGGACTTTAGAAGGAACATTAACTAATTTTTAACTCTTTTTTCCTTCTTTAGAAGCTTGTTTTGGTCTAGCAGCAAACTGAACCATGCTAGGTCTTAGAAAAAGAGCATATCCATTAGCTTTCTTTAAGGCTTTTGCTGCAGCTTTTTCGTTTGGAAATCCAATGAAAGTTTGTCTTTCATGTGACCTTCTTTCATCAAGCATATATCAAACTTGATCTAGTGTGCTTCTTATGAAAAGTCTACATATCTTCCAAAAATAAATTTAGAGTCCTTTTCTTGAACATGTTTAAATTCCTTACATAGATTCTACAGTTTGGTTCACCAGGTACATAACTTCTAAAAATAGAAAGTGTTTCCATTTCTTCTCTAGAAATGTTGCCTTTTCTAATTCTCTTCTCGAAATACATTTTCATGGCATTTATCGGCGTCTTTAATCTCCTCCACGATGTTCATATTAGGTTGTGGGTATATTTTTTCAAATCCTGTATTGGATGCATCAACTCTAACAGCAGGTAAATCACAATGTTTTTTTTTTTTCCTCTCACAATTTTGTTCCTTCTTTAAATCTTTATTAAATGCAGTTGGCATGTAAGAAGCTTATGGAATTCAACTTTTTTAACTACCTACATGTTGTGGTTGGCCAAAACATCCGAAATACATTTTCATGGCATTTATCGGCGTCTTTAATCTCCTCCACGATGTTCATATTAGGTTGTGGGTATATTTTTTCAAATCCTGTATTGGATGCATCAACTCTAACAGCAGGTAAATCACAATGTTTTTTTTTTTTCCTCTCACAATTTTGTTCCTTCTTTAAATCTTTATTAAATGCAGCTGGCATGTCAGTAGCTATATGGAATTCAACTTTTTTAACTACCTACATGTTGTGGTTGGCCAAAACATCCAAAGGGGATGGTACAGGATGGGAATGACTGTGTGATGCAGATGTTGTTATATTCAACATATTCTTAATTTTTTTTTTCTCACATGGTGCTGCTTTATTATGTTTTGTCTTCTGGGCTGAAGATTTGTTATTTCTATTAGTTTGGTCATTCTCTGCTGGTCTTCATCATCTCTGCTTTCATATTCTGAATTTTTACTGGATAATTCCTCACCCTTATCTGGCAAAGCAGGTTCCTCAGGTGACTGAAGAAACCAGGTTCCTTAGGTGGGTGGAAGAGGAGCGTGCAGTGACATGTGGCCTTCATACATGAAAGATTGTGCTGTTAATTGGCCCGGAAGGAGTGGAAAAATTTATTTTATTCTTGAGATGAAGCACCCAAACACAGAATTTGGGCACACTTGCTAAAGCATTTGTTTGCTAAATTATGCTTATAGATGGTAGGTACATATATTTGAGGCCTGAACCTAGAGGACAAGTCAGCCTGTGGTTTGGTGCCACTCCATTTTCTATCATTAAACAACCAAGTTTTTCTTTTCTTTGTCATCTTCCACAGGTTCATCAGACCTTTTCTTTTTCTTACTGCTTGAAGTTTGACATGGATAATGAACTCTATCTTGCTCTTTCACAAATTCAACACCTAAAGTATGGCCTACAACCTTCAGCTGATGGAGTCTTGTCAATGCCTTTAGAGCTACTTTTTCTTTAGGGGAAGTAGCAAAAGCTGTATGTTTCCGTCGCCCCCTGTCTGAGAGGACATGCACTGACTGGGCCTTGAATTATTTCAGCAAATCTTTCTTCTTGGTGGTCAGCTCCACTGGCAGGTGCCTCGCCGGAGCAAACATTTCTTTATGTTAGTTATTACACATGAAAAAAGATGCAGAAAAACGACTTGAAAAACATAACATACAGGTAGTATATTATATTATCTAATATATCTGAAATAAATGAATAAAATATATACCTGTATATAACCTGATCAGACTTCTACTCATATCTCTAAAATGAAATAATACTTACAGAATATAATTAAAAAGGGACCAGCAAAAGGTGTAACGGTTGTGCCACTGGGCTCCCATGTAGCCAACTATGGTTCAAGTCTCATACCCGGCTTAAAATTCATGCCAGGAGCATATGCACGCGTGTCCCAAATCCTGAAAACAGAAGGGATTGTGGAATGGCCATCCCTCCTGGGAGGTGATTTCTTAATTTCTATATGTCTCTCTGTCTCTCCAGTGAGCACAAATGCCCTATAGAAAAAAACCTCTCTCTAAAAAAAAAAAAAATTTGTATATATACACACACACACATGCACACACTTACACAAATAAAAACAAATCTCTAACTCTATAATATTCTGTTAACAGAATTTGGTAACATAGTAATTTGTATGCAATAAATGGTTTATATTTAACATATAAAAATTAAAAATTCATAATTGTACTTATTTCTATAAAAAAAGGAATATTGTAATTATAATCAGTACTTCATCAGCCATGAAAAACTGTTGAAGATGTATGCTATTTTAATATCTCGCCTTCTCCTTTTAATAGGGAAAATATTCATAGCATATATTATTGAAGATACAAAAGAATTAAAGAATCTCGGCAAAACTTTTATTTAATTAGTCTAAGGTCTAAATAAAACAAACAACTATATTAATATTAGCATAACAGTGATGATATTCAAGGCAACTCATTAGTGAAATTTGAATTCTAATCTTCCTGTGAGATTAAATTATACTAAACAAGAACTAGACTAGTCTTTCATTAAGTACTTTCAGCATCTGTAATATGAACGAAGGATTTAAAAGTCACTGAAGTTTCAATACCACGCTATCAGATTCTCAGAACGTACAGAGGAATCGCTTCGGTTGTGATTATCATGATTGTTCTAAACAGAACCCAGTAGATGGCAGTAGACTGTTGCAGAGTCATCCGGAAGACAGAAATAAATTACACATTGTTAGTATACACAGGCGGCAAGAGCATCTAACAAAGAGCAACTTATTCTAGTCTTGCACGCATTCCATATTCCTAAGTACACTATACTTTATCCTTGCTTCGTAACAGTCCTCATACGTTCCTGAACACTACAAACACATTATGCTCATTTCACATAGGATAGTAACAATTCATCTTAATTTAATCTCAATGATAATTAAGAGATGGTTCCGAATGATTAAAAGAAATATTAACTTTTAGAGTATCTATTCATTTAGTTGGAAAAAGTAGAAATAAATTTAGAGAAGACAACAATTTACAATAGAAACCTGCATAATCAGGTATCATAAAACAGGAGTTTTAGATGTGGTTAGTCTTCCTCAACTGTGTAGTTGAGTGAGCTAATCATTAAACATCTTTTTTTTTTTCTTTTTTTGAAGAAGATTTTGCTACAGGGCACGTGAGTTCGCCAGAAAGACAGAGAGAAAGAAAGCAAGAAATCACCCCCCAGCGGGGATGGCCATACCACAACCCCTTCTCCCCCATTCTCCTCTCGGAATCTTGGGCACGCATGCACACACGCCCAGCATGAGTTTCAGCTGCCGGGTCTGGGACTTGAACCATGATCGACCACATGGGAGTCCAGCTATATAGCCATTACGCTAACTGCTGGTCCTGTCATTAAACATTTCTGTACCTTGATTTATTTTTCTCTAAAATAGTGATCACAAAAGGCCCCTAACAAAACTCAAACTCCGTGTGCATTAAAAAAAAAAAAGTGTATATAAAAGTGACAGCAAAACACTATGCAAATTTAATATATAATTATTTTCATCAGTATGGAAACCAAAGAATGGAGATTTTAAAAAGCTAATTTGTTCAAAGGCATCAAATACCTCAGTGGAACTGAAATAAAGACAGAGGGGAAAAGTCAACAGATTTGATGCTTTAAAAATTACTTTTGAGTAGATCTTGAATCACATGCCATTTTGACATAGAAGAAGTTTGCCTTCCCATTGTTCTTGTGGTATGGTACAGTGCACACAGGCTTCAAAGTCAGACTAACTGGGTTCATAACTCACTGTCCAAGGGTGTGACCTTGGGTAAATCACTGCAATCTCTGTGTCTTTATATGTTTACCTCTATAATGGGCAGAACAACAAGATCTCCTTCAACTTGAAAAAAAAAAAATCCTCGTCAGAATCGTTCTCTATAATGGAGGTGACATCTACTTATTTTACCATGACCTTCAAATTAGAGAATATTTATACAAGATGTAGACCTGGGACCAGCAGATGGTATAATGATTATGTTGCTGGACTCCCATGTAGTCAACCACGGTTTGAGTCCCAGACCAAGCAGCTTAAAACACACCAGTACGTGTATGTGTATGTCCAAAATCCAGAGAGGAGAATGGAAGAGAAGACTGTGGCATGGCCATCACCCTGTGGGGGGAGGGGTGGTCTCTCCTTCTCTCTGTCTCTCTAGCCAGTACACATGCCCTCTAGTGAGAAGCTTTAAAAATAAAGATATATAGAGCTTATGTAATGCCCTTTCTATTGGCTATTTCAATCACCATTTTGTCTTATAACTGTTGGCACCCACACAGAAGATACATCCAACTGCCTGATTCTCAGATAACACATCCAAGAATCGCTTTCAAACAGAAGGAAGAATTCCTTTTGTGGCCACAGATAAAGGAAGAAACACACATAAGACCTGGGAAGTCTCTTGGCATTTTTCCTATTCTTCAGACAAAAAGAGGCTGTCCTATTTTTCACCATAAGTAAAAAATTTCGTAAGTCTGTTATTGTTCTAATGTCCTTTTTTCAAAATACACACGTTGTTATGTTTTCCTCAAATGTGCATGGATTTGTCTAGCTCATCCTGTCTTTTCTCATTCCATTTATCATTTGAAAATGGCCTTTCAAGTTTAGAGTATTATCAGAGGCTGAGGAAGAGAGAAAATTTATGTGGATCTATGTGAAAGTAACTAATCCATTTACAAAACACTTCAGTAGCTCAATTAAATTATGAGTCGCTTAAACATAATGGGAGAGACAATTCAACTCTAAGCAAATATCTAAAAGCTATGTATGTAATGCTAAAGTTGGGCATTCACGCATATTGTAATTTTAAGTTAATGCACAATTCGTATATCAGTCTATATGTTCGTTTATATACAGTTATTCTGAATTAATGTATATACTTTCACGCAGATTGTTTTTATGTTTGTAAATTTGCTCCTTTTGTGATAAACATGTTTGACTCTTTGTTATCCAACTAGAACATAAAAATAAGATAAAAATAGGACATATAGGGGTCAGCATTTGGTGTAGTGCTTATGCTTCTGTACTCTCATGTGTTTGACAGTGGCTCAAGTCCTGTACCCAGTGGCTTGAAACTCGTGCTGGGCGTGTGTGTGTGTACCTCAAATCCCAGGACAATAGAAGAGAAGGGATTGTGATATGGCAATGCTCCCTGGGGTGTGATTTCTCACTTTCTCTTTCTCTCTCCTCTCTGGTTAGTGTACATATCCTATGGCAAAAATCTTTAATAATAATAATAATAATAATAAACCACATAGGACATAATTTTCTAAATAGTCCTATACATCTGCCTTTTCTATGTAAAATAATCTCGTCTCTACTAAACAGGGACCACTTACTTTACTAAATATTAATATTCCTAATGTAAAATTATCTCAAGAGATCGTTTAATTTAGTAATTTAGGCCTCTATCCTAAAATGAAACATTTACATTACTAGAATTGAACAGAAATAAATTGATGCAATAATTAGAACTGTTATGTAGTGGGGCTATGAAATAACTTTTCCTTCCTCCTTACTGGAAGCCAGTGATAACTCATTAATTATGAACAAAGGGATTCCTTGGTGATTCCAGAGTTCCTTCCTTGACTTCTGCAGATTTTTTGGTCCACACTCCTCTTCCTTGTTGGGAGTTGCTTGTGCTCAGAGAGACACATCTGTTCCCACAGAGGGAACATTTACCTTCCCATCAGGAGCACTGCAATTGTTCTATTTTTCTGAAGAATAAGTAGGTTATACTCTATTTCTCAAGATCAGAACTTAAGGTTTATTTTTGCTCCCCAAAGAAGCCTTATCTTCTAAACCAGTTATCAAGCTATCTCTATTTATTTCACTTCCTTTTTCAAAAAAAGAATTATTTAATTTTATTTATTGTCATTATTATTTTTAATTTGTTACAGGGTACATGAATTCACAGAGAGAAAGAGACAAAGAGAGAAAGCAACCACCAGCTCTGGGACTTGAACCATGGCGTGCCATGTAAGAATCTTGTGCTTTAACCATCATGCCACCTACTGGCCCCTCTATCTCACTTCTTAATCTAGTGCTCAATTGTTTCTGAACTTAAGCAGGAAAAAAAAGTTATTAAACTCTAAAAAATTCCAACAATTAAAAAATGCAAATATTTGTTTAGAAATACAGAAATATGCAGTAGAAATGAAAAGATATAGCTAAAATACTCTAACCTCAGGTAACAAGAAAAACTTAATTCGATTAATAATGTTTCATTTCAGGCTAGTAAACTTGTTAATTGGGCCAGCTCTGTGACTCAGTGGTAATGTGCAGCTCAAGAGAAGCAGGATCTCACATGGCAACTGTGGGGTAATTCTGAACCTGGTCAGCCTGAAACATGCCAGGAATGCATGGGGCAATGCGCTTGAGTGCCCAGGATCTGACAGGTTGAAAGACTGGAGGGAGGGAGTCACAGCATGACCAGACCTAGAGGAGGGTGTTCCTTTCTCTCACTCCCATGTGCATGTGCACAGTCCCCATCATAAATTAAAAAAAGGGAATGTAACTCAGTCTTCAAAATACTTCTGCAGTTTCTGTGTAAAAACTGAACAACTTTCACTTGGTTCTGTTTCCTCTGTTATGAGCAGGGCTTTGTTAATTTTGGGTGAAGTGAGAATTTAAATCCAACAAATTTTAGTAAAAAACAGAATAGCTTCTTTTTTGAAGTACAGACTGAAATTGGATTTTTCACTCTTTGTACCATGAAATTTCCCATTTTAAAAGAAGTACAAAGGGGGCCAGCAGGTGGTACAGAGGTTAAGGTGGCTGCATCTTGGTCCTGGACTCCGTGGCTTGAAAACATACCCGGTACATGTGCAAATGTGCCCAAAATTCCAAGAGGAGAATAGAGAAGAAACTGGTGTAGCCATCATCCTCCCTGGGGTGATTTCTCACTTTCTCTTTGTCTGTCTCTCTCTAGTGAGTGCACATAACCCATGGCAAACTAAAAAAGAAAAAGAAAAAAAAAGAAAAAGAAAAGAAAGAAAAAAAGAAAAAGGTGTTAAGTATGTAAACTATTTAATGACTGAGGTTGAGAGCTTATAGTCTACCTAAAAGCTAGATCTATTGCTTTTCACTTTAATTAGCAAACATACTAATAAATCAGAGACAGCCTGGGTCATCATCATTTCAGTTTGGAAGGTGTGTTCTCAGATAATGTATCCACACTGACCTAGTCTATGAGAAAGATTAATCTCTTTAAATCATTCCCATAGCACAGATTCGCACATCAGCCAAATGTAATAAATTAATTATGGGTAAAATTCAAGTGTCATTCCTTATTAAATCAATGCTCTAAAAACCCTTCCTAAATTTCTTAATCAGTAGACACGAACAATTAACATCTAATTAGTCATCCATCATACTTACTCGAAATGTTTTAAAAGGAAAATTAAAGATTTTGCTCATAAAGATTTTACTGAAAATGTGATTGTGTCCTTTTCTACTTCCTTATTCATCATTCACTGTCTCGAGGCCTACTTACTAAAGTGATTGTTTTTAACTGGAAATCTATTGACTAAAATTAATAAGAAATTCCATTGTTTTACGGCTCCACATGACCTTATTGACAATTAGTCCAATCAATAGCTTTACAGAGGAGAAAATTGAAATCAAGGGGGTTTAACTTGATAAAGCACAGTTGTTTATTGGAAGGGTGAGTATTGGAGGCCAGGTCTCAAGGCAATGTGCCTCTTCTTGCACCTTTTTTTTTTTCCTTTATAGCTTTAAAAGGACATTTTAATGCTTTCAACCTACTTCATAAGATCACTCAGTTGCCTATTTCTGTTGTTTTGTGAACATAATCAGTAACAGCTTACCTTCTGTTTTAGCAAATCTGAATAACTTCATTATAAATGTAATAATGGTGCTGGTAATGATGATGACAACTTGCAAGGTAGATGATATTTACTGTACAAATTTATTTCAGTATTAAATTAAGGAATTCCCTAAAATGCCTGGCATTCACCACATGACCTTATTGACAATTAGTCCAATCAATAGCTTTACAGAGGAGAAAATTGAAATCAAGGGGGTTTAACTTGATAAAGCACAGTTGTTTATTGGAAGGGTGAGTATTGGAGGCCAGGTCTCAAGGCAATGTGCCTCTTCTTGCACCTTTTTTTTTTTTCCTTTATAGCTTTAAAAGGACATTTTAATGCTTTCAACCTACTTCATAAGATCACTCAGTTGCCTATTTCTGTTGTTTTGTGAACATAATCAGTAACAGCTTACCTTCTGTTTTAGCAAATCTGAATAACTTCATTATAAATGTAATAATGGTGCTGGTAATGATGATGACAACTTGCAAGGTAGATGATATTTACTGTACAAATTTATTTCAGTATTAAATTAAGGAATTCCCTAAAATGCCTGGCATTCATCTATGGAAAATTTAAGTGCTCATTAAATATTACATACAGAAACCATAGTGTCTCTAGAACTTTCCTATTTCATCCAGATTCATGTCCTAGAAAACATTGAGTATCCTTACCTATAAAGAGTTAGATCATTGTTCAGACAAAATTCTCTGGACTTTGTATGTTCCCACCATCTAAGACCATTAGAAAAAATACATTATTATGAAAAGCAAAACATGCACTAAATAAGGGAAGGGGAAAAACAAGCAACCTTCAACCATTTAGGTATTTTCAAACAGTAGGCTAGTCTTGTGTTCATTCAGGTTCAATTGTGGTTTGGTCCTGGCCGACAACCTCGACAGGTGCCTGTCTCAATAGCAGTAGCTCGACCAGAGGACATTATGAAAGTGGAAAGTTATAGAATGATTAGACCCAATTAGGGCCTAGAATGAAGTCATCATGGACATGAAGAAATCCAGTGAAACCAACCGCCAAGGCTTAAAGGAACAGAGTAAATGTGGCTTGGGATTTATTTGATCCTTTTTTTGCTACCTTTTTAATCAACCATTTAGAATTGATCTTTTTTCTATAGTTTCCCAGCTTCCAATGATTCTAGGCATTCACAAGTCTAAATGCATAATAAGTAAAAAAAATCATAATGACACTTAATAATCCTCTCTTTCTCTTCCATTGTGCATTATGAGCTCTAAGAGCTTTCATCTTTCTTTTCATTAGCAAACATGTAATGTTTAAAAACTGTCCATTTTGACCATAACATGCTTCAATAACTCTTACATATAAGAGGTTTTCAGAAACTTCATGGAAAATATGTATTTTTAAAATGTGCATGAATTTCTAAAAGTCTTTGCATCAAAATATTCTTTCGTTTTACTTTTGCATGAACTTTTTGAAGTCACTTTATATCTTTATATATACTAAATTTTTTGAGAGATTTTTTTGTTATAAGGCATGCATGCTTGCCAGAGAGACAGAAAGCAAAAAATCACCCCCCAGAAGGGATGGCCATGCCACAATCCCTTCTCCATTCTCCTCTGGGGATCTTGGGCACACACGCCCAGTGTGAGTTTAAGCCACCGGGTCCGGGACTCAGATTGCAGTCAACCACATGGGAGTCCAGCAACATAGCCATTATGCCAATTACTGGTCCCAGAACCAAAATAATCTTAATAATTTAATATGTTAAAAATATTTTCTCAGGATACAATAAACAAGTATTAATGAGATATCTCACACTCTTTGTTTCCTTATAAGAATTTGACATCTCATTTAATTTCAAATTCAGATTAAACATTTTAAGTGTTCAGTATCCACATGGGGTAATGGTTCCTACAGTAAATGATATAGCTCCAGGCTTTAAAGACTACATAAAGTCATATTCCCTCATGGCTTTCATCATTGCTTAAAACCATGACTGTAAAATGCTGGTCTCCAGGGGTCAGCAGTAGCGTGATGATTAGGGTTCTGGACTTCTTTATAGCCAAGCACTGTTCAAATCCTGAATCTGATAGCTTGAAAATCATTCCAGGGGAGAGAAAGAGAGAGAGAGAGAGAGAGAGAGAGAGAGGGAGAGAGAGTGTGTGTGTATGCATGTGCAGTCAGGGTCCTGAGAGAATGAAGAAGAGAGGGACTGTGGCACAGGAAACACTCCTTGGGGGTGATTTCTCACTTTCCTCCTATCTTTCTGATCTTTTTGCCACCAGCCCCATGGCAAAACTCTTTTTCTAAAAGAACAAATCAATAATAAGATTGATCTCGAGCCCAAACATCTTCGAGTTCTGAATATCTTATAATATATGACATTTCCCCTTTGCTACCTGAAATTCTCATTCTATGGGTTTATGTCCAAAACCATGATCTTCCTCAGTCAAACTGAACTTGCATCATCTTTTTACTTTTATGTTTATAAATATTTCTATATTAATTTGCATATGCATTTATAGTATATTGGACAATATATTACTGAAAAAAGCAAAGATAGTGGGCGTTCAGTGTCCTTACTATCTTAATGTTTGGAAGTACTGCCTGTATGGTTTTGCAAGGTGAAAACATTACTGTTATCTTGGCAATTTCCTTTGGCATCTATGATGATGATGCTTATATTATTATAATGAACCTTGATAGTTTACGTCTTTCTAGAAGTAATCTCATCGCATATTTCTCCCGCTCTAGTCCAAGTTAATAGCAATTCTCAGATGGTTACTCACTCTGGACGAGACCTGGATCCTTGCTGTGTGCTTTCTTGGAGCTCTGCTCTTTCATACCTAGCACAGACAGCAATTTTAATTCAACTCTATTTTATTGTCTTTGTTAGCTTACTGACAATTTACAACATTGCAAATTCAGTGACTGACAATCATCCTATTTTTCTCATAATTATCCCCTATGCTAGATACCAGGTACACGATAAATATTTGATAAATACTTTAAAATTAGAAGCCAAGAGAAATCAGAAAGTGCTATCTCCCTTTTTGTGGTGGATTTACCAGAAAATAATACAGTCTTATCTTTCTAAGTTAAACATGCTTTTTTCTAATATGAATTCCACTTCTGTGTAATTGTGCCATAAGAATATTCATGAATGAACAAAGGAGTAATAACTTAGAAAGAATCAGTGCATATTTTGTGCCAGGATAATATTTTCCCATTTTTATTTTGCTTAATGTCCTCCATGAATTAGTTATTATGAGCCCTCTTTTATAAATAGAACTTAAAGTCAAAAAGGTTAAATAACTGACCCAGATCATCTACCAAGTAAAGTAGTAGGGTCACTAATTGACTTGGTAATTAGATTTTAGACATCTTTTTTTTTTTTCAAACAGTGATCCTTACTGTGCATATATATTCATTTTCTAATTGAAATTCCCATGTAAAAAAATTACTAAATGTTATATCCATTCTATGGAAGAAATGCAATTTTAAATAAAAACCAAAACAAAACAAAATTTTAGAAATATTAGATTTGCAGAAAGATTTCAAACATGTATTACTAACAATAAAGCACACTGCATTGTAAAAGACAAAATTTTAGCTTCTGTAATCACCTCTCCTGCATATTATTCCCTGGAATTTGTTTGGTTACACTGCCAAGGGGACTTTGCTGATGTGATTAAAGACACTAATCAGTTGATCTTAAAAATCAGGCAATTATGCTGGTAACCCAGGTGGGTCCAACATAATTGCATAATTTCTTTTTCTTTTTCTTTTTTTTTTTTTTTTTTTTTAAGGGGTTTTCGCTATACGTTTTTTTTTTTGAAGAGGTTTTCGCTATAGGGCATATGCACTCACCAGAAAGACAGAGAGAGACATAGAGACAGAAAGCGAGAAATCACTCCCAGGGGGATGGCCACGCCACAATCCCTTCTCTTCCGTTCTCCTCTCGGGATCTTGGGCACGCACGCACACGCGCCGGGCGTGAGTTTAAGTCACTGGATCCAGGACTCAAACCGCGGTCGACCACATGAGAGTCCAGCGACATAGCCATTACGCTAACTGCTGGTCCCAACATATTACATAATTTCTTAAAGCTGAAAGTTCAGAATCAGAGGACAGCACAATGGCTATGTCACTGGACTCTCATGTGGTCGACCGCGGTTTGAGTCCTGGATCCAGTGACTTAAACTCACGCCCGGCGCGTGTGCGTGCGTGCCCAAGATCCCGAGAGGAGAACGGAAGAGAAGGGATTGTGGCGTGGCCATCCCCCTGGGAGTGATTTCTCGCTTTCTGTCTCTATGTCTCTCTCTGTCTTTCTGGTGAGCACAGTTGCTCTATAGCAAAAACATCTCCAAAAGCAAACAAACAGAAAAGCTCACAGTTCTTCCAGTGGAAGACTGAAGGGAGGTCAGATATTTGAAGCATGAAAAGGAGGACTTACATAAGGTTGCTGATTTAAAGTTGGAGGGGCCTTGTCAAAAGAACCTGATCACTGTGGGTGGCCCTTGGTCAAAGAAGAAAGAAAACAACAGCAAACATAGGGCTGCAAAGAATAGAAGTCTGCCGATAATCTTTAAAAGAAAATTATTCTATTAGGTCTTCACATGTGAGCTAAGACTGGCCAGCACCTTGACTGCAGTTTTGTATGGATCAAAGAAGAGAGTCCAGACAAGTCATGCCAGACATCAGATCTATGTAACTAGCAGCTAGTAAGTTGGTGATGTTGAAAGTCACTACACTGTGGTAATGTTATAGTAATAGAAAATGAATGCAATGTAAATTTGTTTTCAGTAAGCAATACTAGCTATGTGTCCACGTCATGGTTAAAAATGTGTAGAACTGGAAAGACTGACACAATTTTGGAGGAATATTTAAGTTTGGATAAATATCAGTTTTCATATTTAATTCCATGTGGACATTCATTTGTTGACCTCTTTATAGGTAGAATCCATTTGCATGTTATTTATATACAACAACAATAAAAAATGCATTAAGACGTTCATGATTCCATTAAATTTGAAATCAATTTGATGTTTCTCTTCAAGATTGGTATTCCAAAATCAAACAAAGTGTCATCAATCGGTACCTAAGCTATTAAAATCAACCAAGTGGAAAAACTGTCAGGGAATCATAGTTTCCAAGTAATTGAATAATAAACAATTACAGAAATCTTATTCGGCAAATCTTGATATACAACCTGGGGGTTAAAACACACAGAGCTATACGTGACCCCATGAGCCAGGTGACACTTGTGGACCAATGCTACCTGGGACCTCAGGAAACAAAATTAGAACCATTACCTGTTAATGTCCTCCCTAACCTAAAAATGGAAACTACATTGACAAGATTGCTGAGAATTTGGCCAATACATGAGAGACAGAATCCATGGTAACATGACAAAAGGGCTACAGAAGCAAAGTCATTTTTGCATTTCTAATCAACTAGCCCTAAGAGTTTACATCACACATTCATCCCCTCTTTTCCTTCTTTCTTCCCTTCACCCCTCTCCTCCCTTTTTCCCTCCCTC
>NW_006159884.1:1413119-1425431 GCF_000334495.1 Tupaia belangeri chinensis | reverse complement strand
GAAGTCAGCTATAGTCCAAACCATAATCAAATTCTATTTATAGAAAGACAATTGGAAATTTTGCAGAATTTGAACAATATATCTTTTGGGTAAGAACATAAAATCTATAGGATCCTATAATGTAGAGTTTATGAAAGTTAGGTTTGGTTTTCTTTTTTTTCTTGTATTAGTCATTTTATCCAAGCACTCTAACATTTCAATTTCATCATCAAATATCTACTGCTTTCAGTCAAAATCAGCTAACCACAATTTGAAATATTTTCTATAATTTAGCTCATTCATATTTTAGAAAATCTCACAGGTAAAATATATAAGGCTTTGAAAATAAATGGACCTGCAGCGATTTGGTGATTACATTTTTTTCAGCACAAAATGCAGATCTATGCTCTTTTCTTAGAACATAATGGGTGTTTAGAAGTCAAGGAGTCCACAGAGGCACTACAAGGACCAAATATATTATCCTTAAAAACTAATTCTGTCATTTATGATTCATAGTCAACTCCTTAAGTAAAGTTACAGATTTTCAAATGGCCCCACAGAGAGAAAGAAGAGGAGTGAAAGAAAGGCTAAACTCACATCCTTCTCAGCTGCCAAGGAATTTGCAGTTAAAACCAACTTTCTCAGTGGCTTGCTAAGAATGCTATTTTCATCTGTATTTCCTAAAAGCACTTCTTTTGAAGAAAATCCACATATCATTTTACTTTAGTGGATGCTGGAATGAAAAATAGACGCCCACTGTCATCCAGCTATATTGATTACGAGTGGAAATGTGATCATTTTGCATTGACTTGCCCCACAGCACTGCGTTCCATCAAAGCAGCAGAAGGAAATTAATGTGTTCATATTGTGCCTAAGAAAAATATGAGATGTGCTCGCTTTGCCCTCTAGACAAAGAGGTATGTGCAATAGTTGAAAGGTAATAGCTTTCAGAACGTGAACTTGAGCTTTTATTAAAATCATTATTTAATGCACAAAAAATAATGAACCTAGGGCTATGGCATTCAAAACAGCCATTTGTAGTCATTACCTCTTAGATCCTAAGGTTTACTTTGTTAAAAGCCAGTATTGCTCAAATTAAAACTATGCCCTTGTTGCATCTAGATTATATGTCTTAATGATAATTTACCATATATACATATCAATATAACAGTAAAAAAACTATGAGTTGGTGATATCAGGAATTGTTTATATACTTTATTTGATTTCTGTTGTACTTACTGAAGAGCCTAATGATCTTACTCATCATCATAGGACTTCTATCCAAGGTCCGGCACCGATCTTTAACTATGGATGGACCTATTGCATGATCACATTTAATCTATCTCACCAGTAGTTACTATAATTTAGACTTGCACTTAAAAATAATGCAAACAAATTACAAATTCTAAATACCAAAAATCATATTAATAAAATGAGACCTGGGACCAGCAGTTGGCTTAATGGCTATGTCGCTGGACTCCCACGTGGTCAACCGTGGCTCACGTCCCGGACCCGGTGGCTTAAAATTCACGCCATGAGTGTGTGTGTGCGTGCCCAAGATCCTAAGAGGAGAATGGAGGAGAAGGGATTGAGGTGTGGCCATCCCCCTCGGGGTGATTTCTCGCTTTCTGTCTCTCTGTCTCTCTCTGTCTGTCTGGCGAGAGCACACGCCCTGTAGAAAAAAAAAATGTTGAGACCTCAAAACATAATTACAAAGATATTCTGGGGAATTTGTATTTTTAAAATTTACCTAGCTCACCAAAGATATTTTTCAAAAAAGTATGTTTTGTTCTATTTAATTTAATTTGAAATGTAACTTAAGTTCAGATTGGTGAAACAAGTGTTATAAAACAGGACACTGTTTTTTAATACTGAGTATTTGTGATGATACACATGTGTATCATGATACTGAAAAAGACACATGTATGTGAAGTTTGTGAACCATACTGACAAATATAAAATGACCCTTTACTGATCCAAGATCTTACCCTGCTCCCCACCCCACCCCCCAAAAAATACAGACAACCTCTAAGTGTACCAGATAGTGCTTTGCTTAATGTACCAGAAGATAAGTACTTGTGGAAGTTGGAGATTTTTTTCACTATTGTTCATCTTTTCTAGGTGTTCTTTTGTTTTGTTTTGATTTTTTAAAGAGAGATATTTGCTAGAGGTCATGTTCACTCACTGGGTCTCTCTGTCTCTCTCAAGCAAGGAATCATCCCTCTAGGGGTGATGACCATGCTGCAATCCCTTTCTCCTCCATTCTCCTCATGGGATCTTGGGCACACACACACACACGCCCAGTGTGGGTTTTAAGCTGCCAGGTCCAGGACTCAAACCATGGTCAAGTACGTGAAAGTCCAGCAATGTAACCATTACACCATCTGCTGGTCCCCCTGGGTGTTTTTAAGTCATATATTCCAGATTCCTAAATTGAGCTCTGCCCCTTATTAGTTATGTGACTGAACATTTTAATTTATTTTTAAGCCAGTATTTATTATTGGGACATATTTTGAACACAAGTGGATAACAGAGTTCTAACCTCCACAAAATGTATAGTGTTTTTAACTTTGTATTCACTGTTTTCCTGATCTGCTCATAAAAATCACTCCCCACCTTTATAGAAGGTCATCTTCTCAGTGAGCTCCTCCCTGAACACTTCTTAAATTTTGTTTTCATTTCCACTACTAAACCTCCACGTTAACATTTCTTAACTCTTTCCTACTCAGCACCCTTAATCAACCATCTTCCAGACATACCTCTTCCCTGTTGCAAGATGAACTAGAGCTCTCCCTAGGTTTAACTATAAACTCAGACTTCTAAGTGTACCACATGACAAGTGGGAACCCTTCTGTGCAGAAGGACACTGAAAATCCACATCTGGCCAGCAGGACAGCATTGCAGTCTTCTCAGCAAGAGTCCTTGCTAGCATACCAAGAAGAGTTTATATGAAGAGACTTCAAAAAATTGGTGGAAAAATATTAAAATATGAGTTTATTTTGGACAAAATTATCAAAATCCATGGACAATTTTTTTTGAGAGGTTTTTGCCATAGGGTGCAAGCGCTCTCCAGAAAGACAGAGAGAGACAGAGAGAAAGAAAGAAGTCACCCCCCAGGGGGGATGGTCATGATGCAATCCCTTCTCCCCCATTCTCCTCTGAGGATCTTGAGTACGCACACACACGCCTGGCATAATTTTAAGCTACCGGATCCAGGACTTGAACTACTGTCGACTACATGGGAGTCCAGTGACATAGCCATTATGTCAACTGTTGGTCTCTTTGAGCAATATTTTTATAATATGCATTTTCTATGAGCTTTTTGAAGAACTCTGTTATAACTGTCCAGAGTAGTTCAGGTATCAGGAGATTCCCTAACAGCCTCATACCAAATAAAAGCCAGTATTTATTTTAACAATTCTGTGTCCACAGCACAGTCCATTCCCACAAAGTACATGCTCCATTGCAAGAGTCATCACAGGCAGGTAAGTCCAAAGTATGGCATCACCATAATGTGCTTATGGTTCCCTTACATTTTTTTCTAGCTCTGATACAATCATCCAAAGGGGGTCATTTATTTTATCATAAATATTGTTGCTGAATTATACAGAAAACAATCTATGCTTATCAAGTTTCTAGGAGGATATAATTAGAATCTTAACCAATGGACATATTCTCATGTAGCAGACAGTTTTGCTAAGTGGCCACCCACAAACATTTTTCCTAATGCATTTTTCTCAATAACCTGTAAGCGTCACAAAGGCAGGAATGTGTGTCTGTTTCATTTATGCCGAACATTGATTACCTAGTCTCTGTATTAGTGCCTAAAGTACAGCTAAGTTTTTATATAAATGATTATGTCTCCGTTTTGAATAAAATGAAGGTAGCAATATCTATCTAGTCAGGTTGTTGTAAGGGTGTAAGGATTAAATAGAACAATACTGGTAAAACACTTAACATGATGCCTAGCATCTGGCCTACACTCAATAAATGCTGAATGTAGTTATTTTTACTATTATTCACAATAATCTATAGACATTCAAATAGGCAAAAATCTATAAACCGAATGAATAAATAACAAAACAAAAAATCCATAAATAAGTGCCCCCAAACATTAGGTTCTATTGTTAAGTTATTGTTATTCTCCTGTATTACACAATTTCTTTATAAAGTACATCCTCTTTTGGGGAGATTTTGTAAAAAAAAATATTAATATCTTTTATATAAGTGTTTCTCTGTTGAATATTCTTCATTCCCAAGTTATAATGCTGGCCAATTATGATCTTAAAATTATTCATGAGTCATTCAGCCTAATAATATGGGCCAGGAGGATCTTCTTAAACATAACTGATCATAAAGGCTTTAGTACACCTGAAGTCTATAATGGAAGGTAGCTCAGAATTACAGGACTCTTAGACACTCATGATGGCCTATGACATGAATTGCATGCGTGAGGAGATAGGTAACTACTTATGGAGGAACATCAATAAGGATTTGTTTTTAGCTCCTTAGAGAAAAAGAAGATTTTATTATAACATATACAGTGAGGACATCCTCTAATGTCTTTGAAAATTTTGGTTTGTTCAGTTCGCCTTGTAGATCATTGTACCAGAAAATTAGTACCATCAATATGTTCAAGTGTATTCACTTGATATTACATGCAGAAGGGTTTTTAAATTTTTTCACATTTTTATCTCTGCAGTTTCTATACCTAATTTAGGATTTTTTATTTTTCTGAATTAGATTTAACAGATGATTAATGTGTGTAACAAACATACTATATGTCATATATATAATTCATAATGTGAATATCATACTCTCATATCGACAATAGCGTAGCTCTCTCGGAAGAATTTTGTTTTTATCCAACCAACTATAATATTCAGTGGACCTTATCTGTGACCCTACTGGGCTAAGAATAGATTCAGTTTCCTTCATGCAAGACCACCACTGAGCTGTTTTTCTGTTATTTCAGTTATTACTGGCATCAAAATGTTAGTAGTCAGCTCAACATAACGCTTTTCTCCTTTAGTCTTAGAGAGATATTCACAAAATGTTTGATTTTTTTCTTTTGCTATTATCTTTCTTAAATTTCACGTTGGAGCCCATGCACACATATGAGAGAGAGAGGAGACTCTCCATAGTGTTTTGAAACACCACAACCCCTTTCCTCCACTCCTCCAGCTTACCTGTATGCTGGGCCTACATTCATGTACCTGGTGTGTTTTCAAGTCAATCGGGCTAGTATTTTGTGAAAATATATTATTTTATGTTTGTACTAATGTATAAATAATACATTAGTATTATTTCTCAAGCAGGCCTATGTGAGTGTTCAATAGGTATCTGCCATATGGATATTTGACAGAAAGAAAATCTTTTGGGTAACCACTCCCCATATCTATTCTTGTGGGGCTATTTTAGAAGACTTTTTTGTTGTTGTTAGTTTTTTTTTTTAGGTTTTTATCATAGGGCATGTACGCTCTCCAGAGAGAGACAGGCAGAGAGAGGGAAAGTGATAAATCATACCCTGGGGGGAGGCCCACACTACAGTCCCATCTCCTCCATTCTCCTTTTTGGATTTCAAGCATGCATTCACAAACACCCGGTGTGATTTTCAAACCACCGGTCCAAGACTCGAATGATGATGAGCCATGTGGGAGTCCAGTGCCTTAACCCCTATGTCAATTGCGGGCTCCTTAGAATGCTATTTTAATGTCCATTCATTATAGAAAAGAAAGAACACCCAGGGCATAGACCAGGTAAATACAATGCTGATCACTTGTTAGAACAAGTAAGGATGAAAGCTGAGTTCTTGTGCTCTATCATCAGGAACTTTCCACGTATTGCATATTAAATTTTGTGATAGGAAGAATCTATTCATTTGCATAAAGCCAATAGAAACACAATGATGATTGCATCAGAAGACAACTACAAAGACTAGAAAATTTAAATCAACTTCCTTTGTTTCAACCAAAATTTACATCTCAAAACTGTCCCAAAACAGACATAATCTACCATGTTTTACACAACATAAAAGGGGAATAAGTTTTCTACATTTAGGCTATGATACAAAATACCTTTATAAGTAGCACAGTAAATCAAAGGTGATTTGAGGGAGATGTTTTATGAATGAAAAAACGAAAGTCTTTAATTATTTCGATCAGAAAAATACATTAAATTACTCTTTTGTGAAGGTTGACTAAGTCACTGAATGTTTGCATTTTTCTACTAATTCTTAAAATAGGCAAAGAAATCTTAATATCAATTCCATTGGAAATAGTCTCACAGATGAAATTTGACTTGATAACCATTCATACGAAAGGATGTGTTGGGCCAGCCAATGGTGTGGTTCTTAAGGTGGCTGGATCCCACTGGACTGTGTGATTTTGCATTTCAAGTCCCAGACCAGCAACTTGAAAAATACACCAGGGTTGTGTGCATGCCCTAAAATCCCAAATAGAGAAATGGAGAAGAAATTGTTATGTTGACTATCCCTTGGTGGGGATACGTTCTCACTTTGAATACTCCATGCCTCTGCAAGGACATGTGCTTTCTGGCAAATTAAAAAAAAAAAAATGAATGTATTGCTAAGATGAAATTTTATAAAGTAGGTGGATGAAGATATTGGATCTACTAAAAGCAAAAAAAATGCTCACAGCAGAAGTTCAGTGCCTGAATCTTGATAGTGTACCTGTAAACTTAGCTGGAAGGACCTACAGGAAAACCACGATATAGACCCTAATAAAGAAGAGAGAGACACAAATTTCCTAATTCTCCACTTGAGGACATAAAAGTAATGTCAACTATTACCTTTAATCTGAAACAATAAATTACGTGACTATTAAATTAAAAAAAATTATCAGGTTCTGTAATAATTGGATATTTAGGATCAACCATATAAATACAGCATTGAATTTTTATTTGATCACCTGTAAGGTCTAGCTTGTAGTGAAATTGACAGGTTAGATACATTATAATGATATTAAAGTAGGTATGTATATATATTTTAAATGAATAAACTTACTTTTAGATAATTTTTTGATCAGTCAAATTTATAAAGTACAAAAAGTTCCCATAAACCCCTATTCCCCCCACACTGAACCTTTCCACTATCAAACTGTTCCACTACCATGGTACATTCATTACTATTCATGAACCTGCATAGACATGTCACTATTACCCTAAGTTCACAGTTTACACTAAGGTTCACGCTAAGATATAATCTATAGGTTTTTAATAAATAAATAATAATTTGAACCCACCATTGGAGTACTATGAAGAATCAGTTCTCTACCCTAAAAATCCTGTGTTCTGCTTAATCATCCCTCCCTGCCCTCTAATCCCTGATAAACACTGATCTTTGAAATATTTATAATTTTGAATTTTTCAAAATGTCATATAACTGGAATCAAACAGTATGAAGGCTTTTTGGATTTTTATTTTTTTTTTAATTTTTTAAAATTTGCCACAGGACTTGTGTAGTCATCATAAACAGAGACAGAGAGAGGAAGAAAGCACTCCTCAGCCCCCTATGGGACATGGTCATGCCACACATTATTTTCCTCCATTTCTCTTCCTGTCAGTATTTGGGGCACGCACACACATGGGCCAGGACTGATATTCAAGTCACCGGGACTAGGATTCAAACCATACATTTGACCATGTGGATTTGGCTCACACAAGCAGTAGGCCACAGGGCTGGGCCAGATTGGTGTCCTTACTTAGCAATATGTATTTAGGGTCCCTCCTTCTCATTTCTTAAGTTAATAATTCATTTCTTTTTAGTTTTGAATAATATAATCATTGTTGGGATGTGCCACAGTTTACTTATGCACTGAACTGCTGCAGGGCATCTTGGTTGCTTCCAAGCTTTGGTAATTATGAATAAAGATGCTATAAACATTCATGTGCAGGTTTTCCTGTGGACATAAGCTTTTACTTTATTTGGACAGATACCAAGGAATGCAATTTTAGGATCATATGGTAAGAGTATGTCAGTTTTGTAAGAAACTGCCAAACTTCCTTCTAAAGTGGATACATCATTTTACATTTACATCATTTTACCAGCAATTAATGAGGGTTCCTGTTGCTCCACATTCTCCTCAACATTTGTTGTTGTCAGGGTTTTGGATGTGGGCCATTCTAAAAGTAACTTCTCATTGTTGTTTTAATTTGCAATTCTCTAATAACATAGGATGTTGAATATCTTTTCATATATTTATTTTCTATCTGTACATTTTCTTTCATAAAGTATCTGCTCAGGTCTTTTGCTCATTTTTTAAATTGAATTGTTTGCTTTCTTATTGAGTTTTAAGTTTTTTTTTTTTTCGAATTTTGGATAGCTGCCCTTTACTAAATATGTCTTTTGCAAATATTCTATCCCAATCTGTAGCCTATCTTTTCATCCCTTCGACAATGACATTCATGAGTAGTTTTCGATCTTAATGAATTTCAGCTTACTATTCCTTTTATGAGTCATGCCTTTGGTATTACCAAAGTTTATCAAGATGTTCTCTTGTGTTATTTTCTAAGAGTTTTATAATTTCATATTCAACATAAGGTTGGTGGTCTATTTTGAGGTAACTTTTGTGAGAGATGTAAAGTCTGTTTCTAGATTCATTTTATTATTTTCCATAGAGATATTTGGTTCTTCTATCCTCATTTGTTAAAAAGAGTCTTTGCTCTTTCATCAAAGATTGGTTTACTATATTTATGATGGGTCTATTTCTGAAGTCTGTATTCTATTCTACTGATCTATGTATCTATTCTTTTAACAATTCCACACTATTTTGATCACTATATGTCTACAGTAGGTCTTGAAATTCGATAGTATCATTCTTCCAACTTTGTTCTTTTCCTTCGATATTGGATTGGTTATTCTGTTCTTTTGCCTCTCTATATAAACTTTAGAATTAGTTTATTAGTATCTATAAAACAACTTGCTGGGATTATTCAGGATTGTATAGCAACTATATATCAAAATAAGAACAGATATTAATTTTTTTTTTCTTTTAGGGAGAGACTTTTGCTAAAGGGCATGTGTACTTGCCAGAGAGACAGACAAAAAGTGAGAAATCACCCTCTAGGGGGATGACCACACAGCAATCCTTTCTCTTCCATTCTATTTTTTTGAGATTTTAGACATCACGTACATATCCCTGGCATGAGTTTTAAGCCACCACTGTCTCTCTCTCTATCTCCAGTGAGCACACATGCCCTATAGCAAAAATCTCTAAAAATAAATAAATAAATGAATAAAATTTTAAATTCCTCAGTAGGACCTTACCATGCTGTGATCCCTTTACCCCAGTCATTCATCTCCTCAGGATCTCAGGCACCTGTTCACATATCCAATGTGTTTTTAAGCCAAGCCAGGGATCCAAACCCCTGGCTAGCCATAGGGCTTTCAGACCTGGAGGGCACTTGTATTACCACTGTACCACAGCAGCTGAGCCATAAATTTAGTCTGAAATATAATTTTAATTTTCTTTTAGATTTATGTAATTCATTCTTCACGCTACTTAGAATTATGTTGTCTCATCTCCACACTACCTTTCTGTTATTTATCAAGTAAAATTCCCTGTGCTCTAAGAGTATTGTATGAGTTCTATATTTTTTAATTTGTTGAGGTGTGTTATGTGGCCCAGATGTAGCCAACCTTGGTGAATATTCTGTGTGAACCTGAGAAGATTGTGGAATTTGCTATTGTCAAGTGGTCTGTAGATTTCAAACATACCCAGTTGATTGATGATGCTATTTATCTGTGTCCTTATTGATTTTCTATCTGCCAAGTTTATCCATTTTGATACAGTTATGTAAAAATCTTTCATTGTAATATGGAGTTCATATACTGCTTTCTTGCAGTTCTGTTAGTCTTAGTCTTGTGTTTTGATTATCTATTGAGAGCTACATTTCCCTTAAACATTGTGATGTCTTCCTGATGCTTTGACCCCTTTATCATTATATAATGCTCCCATTTTTATGGTACCTTCTTTGTTCTGAAGTCTGATTTATCTGAGGTTAATACAGCTATTATTTTTTTTTCTTCCCAAAGGGTGTGTGCATTCCCACAGGGATGGCAAGGGAGAAAGCACACACCACTGGGGCGTGGTTATGCTACAGTCACTCCTCCTCCATTCCTCCATCCTGTCGAGATTTGGGGCATGCCTGCATATATGCCTTTCAAGCACCCTGAGCCATGTTTGAATACCCTTTGGCCATGTGGGATCCAGTTCCCTTAATCACTAGGCAACCAGACCAGCACTTGGGACTCCTTTTGATGAACATGAGCAAGGTTTGTCTTTCTCTATCACTTTATTTTAATCTATACACACCCTTACATTTAAAGTAGACATAGGTAAGATTCGCTGATCTTATTGTCTGAGATACTCTGACAATCTCTTTAATGGTTTCATTTAGATAATTAGTATTTAAAGTGATCATTGAATCAGCTGAATTAATATCTACCTTTTCATTGTGAATTTCATTTTTGTTCCTTTTTTCTATTCTACTCTTTCCTGCAAAGCAAATCTCCTGGCTGCAGATTCTCATAGTATTTATTTGTCTGATAAAAACCAACTTCTGGGCTTTTGAAAAATAATTTTTCAGGATATAAATTTCTAGATTTTTTTCCTCTCACCACATTGTACATTTCATTACATTATTTTCTTGCTTCCAAGATTTCTGAAGAAAAGACAGATGTAATTCTTTTTTACACTTTTATACATAGCATTTATTTTTCATTTGGCTTCTTTCAATTGTTTTTTACTTTCAATTTTCTGAAATTTGAATACAATATGTCTAGGTGCAGGATTTTTGGAATTTTTGTTGCTTGGTGTTCTCTGAACTTCCTGGATTTATGGCTAGTGGTCTGACATTAAACTGGTGGAAATTCCCGGTTATCATTGCTCTAAATATTGCTTCTATTCCTTTATGTCTTTCCTTTCCTATATTCTTGTTGTCCATATAATATACATTTTTTGCTTCCTTGTAGTTCTTGAATATTGTTTTGATTTCTTTAATCATTTCTGTCTTTACTTTTCTAGTCAGAAGTTTCTTTCCTTATATATGTCCAGTTTACCAATAGGACCATCAAAGGCATTCATTATTTGTGTTAGTGTATGTGTGTGTGCATATGTGTGTGTATCTGTGTGTGTATGTATATATATACGTGTGTGTGTGTGTATAAGTGTGTGTGTGTATCGTCTCACTATCTCATAATCCTTCTGCCTCAGCCCTCTGAGTTGCCTTGACAATATGCAAGTGCCACTACACCCACCTCTTTCAGTGTCACACTATGTTGGTCAAAGCTGGCTGTGAGCTCATAATCCTTCTGCCTCAGCCTCCTAAGCAACTAAGACTGTAAGAATGCACCACCATGTCTGGCTATTCAGAGTGGTCTGGAAATCAAACTTGGATTTCCCATATGGCCTCAGCCTGCTAGGTAGCAGTGTCAAACAGTTGAGTGTCACCATATCTGGGCCTGTTTGACCATGAACATTTCTTTTTTTTTTTTTTTTTTTTTTGAGAGGTTTTCTCTAGAGGGTGCGTGTGCTCACCAGACAGACAGAGAGAGGCAGAGAGATAGAAAGCGAGAAATCACCCCCGAGGGGGGATGGCCACGCCGCAATCCCTTCTCCTCCATTCTCCTCTCGGGATCTTGGGCACGCATGCACACGCACCTGGCATGAGTTTAAGCCACCGAGTCCAGGACTTGAACCCGGTCAACTACGTGGGAGTCCAGCGACATAGCAATTACACTAATTGCTGGTCCGTGAACGTGAACATTTCTTTCTATTCATTCTTAGAATATTTATCTTTCTGCTTACATTATCAATTTGTTTCTGCATCTTTATTTTTTTTTCCTATTAAACCATTAGCATATTGATTGTAGATTTTTAAAAAAATGTCCTAACTAGGGGCCAGCAGATGGTGCAGCAGTAGCATCACTAAACTCCCACATGGTCAACAGTGGTTCAAGTCCCAGACCTGGGGGCTTGAAAATCATGCCTGGAGTGTGTGCATGCATGCCCTATATCCCAGGAAGAAAATGAAGGCAAAGGGATTGTAGCATGGCCATCTCCCCAAGGTGGAGTGCTTTCTCACTTTCCCTCAATCCTGTCTGTCTCTCACTGGTGAGTGAACATATCCTAAGGCAAAAACCTCTTAAAAAAAAAAGTCTCATCTAATGAGTCCAACATTCCTGCCACATCTGACTTCAGTCCTGATTCTTGTTCTGTCTTCAAACTATGTTTATTGTCATTTAGGAAGCTTTTTTTACTGAAAGGAAGGCATAATGTAGTAGATAAAAGGGTGTGAGTAATATGGTGTAGG
>NW_006159884.1:1409093-1413088 GCF_000334495.1 Tupaia belangeri chinensis | reverse complement strand
AGGGAAGAGGATGCGTCTATGGTCCTAACATTAGTTCTCGGCCTTGTCTTGAGTCTGTGTACTTGAACTGTGAACTTCACCAGTGCATCTTGCATCTTGGCCCCATTGCCTGTTGGTGTGACAGGATGACTACAGAGGACTGAAGTTGGGCATTTCTCTTCCTCCATGTCAGCTATACTTTGATAAAATCCTAGGTGGTGAGCCTGTGGTAAAAATAATTTCTCTTGAGCATAGATCTTAAGTACAGAAAATGTCTGGTATAATTTCAAAAAGTTTCCTTTTCTGTCTCCCTGCCAGAAGCTGAGATTTTTTTTTTCTCCCAATATTCATTTTGAAGACTTGGTAGATATCCTAGAGGTCAAATTGCACAATGTTGGGGGGCTTCTATCACTCAGTTCCCTGGAGAGTTCAACTTTCAGAGTTGCTCAAAAGGAGCCTCTAGAGATTTGTTAGTTTCAGTTCAGGATTTTCTATTCCTGCACTTGTTTCAGTAGACGTTTCTGGGGGTGGGTAGGTGCTCAGGTAGGTCTGAATCTCTGTATGTGCCTGTGTCTCTCTCCAATTCGGGGGCAGCCATTTACTTTGTATTCTGACTTTTTGATGAACCTAAGAAGAACTGCTGATTTTTTATTTTGCTAAGTGCTCAACTTAGTATTAAGATGCAATGGTGACTTAGTTCCTTACATGCCAGACCAAAAACTGAAAGTAAATCTTTTTTTTTTTAATTCCTGCTAGAGTTACATATACTTAAAAGATAAATATATGAAATGTTTGCAATTTTTGTTTACAGTTTTTGAAAAGGAGACCCAAAAGTTGGAATGTCTTGACATATGATGAATATCTTCTAAACCAAATTAAGACAAGAACACAAAGCTTCTTAGCATTCTTGTAATATTCCACTAAGACAAGACATAAATCAAGCCATTTTTAAGAATGTCTTTGAGCATGAACTGACATGATCAAAGATTCTTAAGTGTTATAAGTAGACTCAAATACAGGCGCTTTGTGCAGCATGAACACTGAAGCAGATTAGGGACAAGATTTAAGCACATGAATGAATGCTCAGCATTTTTAAGCTCACAGGTGCTACATGAAATCACACAAGTAATGTAACTCACACTAAGTGAGATGCATTCTAAATCATTAAGTATTTTATTTTATTAATTTAATTAAACGAGGTTTCCATATGTTTCACAGAATAAGATGTAGACTGGGGATTGGATGAGCCCTTAGAGAATGTCCTAATTGTCTCGTGAACAGCAAGAACTATTATTCATGTGATTCTTTTCTATACAATGAAAATCCTCTGTCACTGTATACAGATAGAGAGATAAACCCTGAAATTCTGAATCACTTCGTAGACTTAGAAAAAGATAGAGACTGTGTCCGGTATGAGAAAGACCATGGAGGGAAACTTATTTCAGATATTGTAGTGGAAATCTTAATGAGTAGCCAAATTCTGATCAAGGCAGATGGAAGATATTGTGTGTAATTAAATGTGGGATTTAGAATAGGATTAGGTTAAATTTCTGCAGCTGTTCCACAATTTACTACGTGATTTTGAGGAAATTACTAAACCTGTCTAGCCTCTTAGCTTCCTCATCTGCAAAGTGGTGATATTAACCACCTCCTAGAGTTGTGGTGAGAATTAAATGATGTTTTTACAAAATGCATAGCACAATTAATCACACATGATAAGTGTATTAATTAGAACTCTGGTCCATGTGGGGAAAAGAAAGGCTAAATAGACTAGCTTAAGTAACTTAGCAATTTAGTTTTGTTTTTTTAATTTCACTCATGTGACTGAAAAGTCTACATGTACTTTTATGAATGTTACATTAACAAGTATTTCTTTTATTTATGACTTAGATTCACATTCTTCTGTTTGGCTTTTATACTCAGGTTCTTACCTTCTTGCCTACAAGAGGGCAGCAGTTACTTCTCACATTCTCTCAGCAAATAACACACAGGAAACTACTTTTCCCCAGAAATCTCCAATATTTTTGCATATTATTGACTCTGCATTTGTTTTTAATTGCAATGCTTATTACTCTTTGTTTTATTAAAAACAATAGAGTAGGAAATGAACAGTTTCCTAGCTGTAAATTAAAGTAAGTTTTAGCAATAGATGAAATTCTCCTAAATCCTCCTTAAACGAGCAGTCAGTAGTAGTTAAATGTTAACATTGCTATTGTTGAAGTTGCTATTATCAAATTTGGGCAGAGAGAAAAGATATGAACTGGAGAAAGGCCACATGCTCTCATGAGTTAAAGATTAGAGGTTCAGTTATTACTGAGTTGTAACATATAAAGCAAAAGGCAGGAAATGTAAACAGAAAAATAAGTATGTATAGGTAAAAACATAGGAAGTACAGGATTTTGGATAAGAAGGACCCTTTTGGATGATGGCCCTATCAAACAATTGGAGAAAGACAAAAAAGCACTATGTAGATATTACCTTATGGTCACTTCACTAAGTTTAAACATTATTATATTTTTTTGAGGTCTAAGAACTTACTTATTTTCTCTACTTAACTTTACAATACAAAAAACATACAACCTATCTTGGCCCAAACAAGAACAAGTTATTTTTTTCTTTCTTATGCTGTTGGTTAAAAAAGAAAAAAACAATGTGTTAGTCTCCATGATGCATGATGGTCAACTTCAAAGACTCCCAATGTGTCTTTTAAGTCTGAATCTACAATAGACTTGGCTTGGAATAAAGAATTTTTAAAAATTTCTTAACACCTATTTTTAAATTATTATCAGCCTATTTTCTGACTTTAATGTTCTCTCAAATGCTCTCAGATTTGCAGTTTTTAATTTTTCTAAACTCTATAACTTTTATACTTATGTCTTCAACTACTGTCAATTTTTAATGATGTATAAGTCTGTAGTTTAAGATTTTTCTTTTATTATGTGCTATATCTATAATTTTGTTCTCTGTTGACTGACAGACAACTGATGTTCAACTGATTTCATGATATCCATCCAAACCCACTCTTCCTATTGCATTCCATCTCAGTGAACGTCATAATTCATCCCATCTCCCATACTTAAAATGGAGGAGCTGTCTCTTTTGCTCTTTCTTCTTTCATCACATCTACTCTATCACTAAATGTTTTATTCATACTGACTTAGAAAAGATTTTAAAATTTTTTTAAAACTTATTTTTATATTTTAAAGCATTAGGACTTGTAAATTTATTTAAGCTGTGAAAGAGAGACAGAACCCCCAACGGGACACCATGATACACATCTAACTTCAGCAGCCACAGATGCTGGGTGCACACCTTTCTGGAGAACTCACTGAACAAAAAGGCAACCTTTCCATGTGAGTCAGCATGAGAGCATTGTGCTTAACTCTGCTTCACTGTCTGACCACTAGAAAAGCTTCTTAATTCTCTTGTTTCTACTCTGCATCCATGGTAACTGCCTTAGTTCCAGTCCTTATGAGTTTGCATTTGGGAAAACTCATTCATTTATTCAAAAAAGTATGTACTGAGCAGCTACTATGTCCCAGGCAATATTCTGAAAACTGAAGTTATGTCAATGAACTCCAGAGATATGAAAATACTTATTAGTGGGAAAATCATAATTACATACTTCATGTAATGGTCTTTTAAGAAGAAAGTCAGAAATGAGGACAAACAGTAGCAGGAGCAGTTTTACAGATAGTATATTGTATATATGAAATGAAATATGTAAATTAGGTAATCATTATTGATCTATGTAAATTGGCAATATTGAGCAGAGACTTTAATAAGGACAGAAGTCTCATTATTCCCACCTACTCTAAATGACCTCTTACATTGTAAGTCCCTCCTAACCAATCTCTTTCATAGAACACAGTAGTTATTTTTGACAAGAGTAAGATTTAGTCATTGGGTCCAGAGGTGGCATGATGGTTAAGGTGCTGGATTCCCACATGGCCAACCACAGTTCAAGTTCTGGACCTGGTGACTTGCTTGCTCACTTTCCCTCTCTCTCTCTTTCC
>NW_006159884.1:1386766-1408747 GCF_000334495.1 Tupaia belangeri chinensis | reverse complement strand
TCTTTCCCTGCCTACCTTTCTCTGGTGAGGGCACATGCCCTATAGCAAATCAAATAATAATAAATAAACATTTAAAAAGCCATGAGATTCAGCCATGTAACTCTTCTATTTAAGAAGGTCTGAAACTTGTTTACCCTTTTGTTTTGCTTTTTACTTCTTGCTATATATCTTATACACTCTTTATCTAAATTTCCCATTGATCTCTAAAAACTTCATATTTTATGATTATTATTAATTTGCAAGAAGGAACATGCACTTGCCAGAGAGAAATAGAAAAAAGAAGGAAAAAGGGAAAGAAATCCCCATAGGGATGGTCACATTGCAATGTCTCTTACTTAGGGGATTTCGGGTATGCATAGACATTTGCCCTGTGTCTCAAGTTGCCTATCCAGGACTTTAACCATCCAGTAGGTGAGTGAGTTTCAGCTCATGTAACCACCAGACAACAGGCTAGCCCTTCATGACATTTTTTATGCTTTTATATATTATTATTTTATTTTTAATCTAAAAGGAGTTTTTCTCTATTAAACTTGTGCTTAACGGCTAAGAACTGATTTAAATGTCACTTCTGGTTAGTCTTTCCTACATTCTGGCAGTTTCAATAGTCGCACCATCTCACTCTCTTTCTTTTTTAAGGTTTCTGCCATAGGGTTTGTGCACTGGCCGGAGAGAGACAGAGAGGAAAAGTGTTAAATAACTCCTTAGGAGAGTATCACAACACCTCAATCCCTTCTCCTCTATTTTCTTCTCAGGATTTTGTGCATACACACACTCATGCCTAGAGCAATTTTCAAGCCACCAGGTCCAGGATTCAAACTGCATTCTACCATTTGGAAGTCCAGCATCTTAACCACCAGGTCATTGGTCCCCATGCCATCTCTTATACCTACTTTGTCATTGCATGTAATGGGATTAACTGAACTTCTTTATCTTTTACAACAGCATAGTTTTAGGAATTGACTTTTACTTATTTGACCGTTTGATACATGTATATGGTTGATGTATTTGTTGAATGAATCAGTTAGCTCAGAGTAAAGAAAGGAAACTAGTGGCTGTGGGCACAATTATCTTCACTGGTCACATGAATACCTAATTTGATACTAATTTTATTAAACAAATAGCTATATTCTATATGCTTGTATATTACTTTGCATTTTATTTTTTGTTCTTGAAGTCTTATTTTATCTGTTCTTTTACTTTTTAGGGTGTGTATAGAAGAGGGAGATTTTCTAGTCTAAATGAGGGACAAAAATGAGTCACACAAACTTAAAACATTGATAAGGTAGGACAATTAGAGAGCTTTAAAGGGGAGATGTGGTAGCAAATTGACAGGAACCAGAATAACACATTATAAAGCAGTTCCTTGCTGGGGCTACGTAGCTTGCTGTAGTCATTAAACAGGTATTCATAGGTATTTCTAATGCATTTTTTTTAATTTCAAGAAAAACAGTTTTAGTTTTAATAGATCAAAATTTTAAAAATATTAAGAGAAATTTGCTTAAAACCTAAAACCAGGAAAAAAGTTAGGATTCAGTTCAAATAGTAGGTAGACGAACCTATCAACAGTTTAAGAGAAGACAGAAATCTTTAAATATGAAAATCAAAGCATCGAAGAAAATCATTAATGTTTGAGTCAACAGTAAAAAAGAAATCTATTTCACTAGTTCTTTCTACAAAAAGGAGACCTTAGACTCCAGCAGACTCAGATTCAAGATGTTCTCTAATAGAAAATTTCTGTGTGAGGAGGGACTCATGCCTAAAGTGGACTGCTTCTGTGACATAGGTGAATGATTTCTTCTTCTTTATCCAGTTCTATGATAGATATTGAATTATAGGGAGGTAGTAAAACAATGAGGTATCTACTACTTTTATTGCCATTTATTGATCATTTAACTATGCAAGGCTGAGCTAAGCTCATAATATCAAGTATTACTACTCCATGCAGTATTCCTTTGTTGAGGCACGATATTCTTCATTTGCAGGGAAAAAACAGGTTTACCTAAATTCAGTCACATAACCCTCCATATGTCTATTATCTCTTCATGCACTTACGTATCTACTAAGAAGCAGAGCCAGGATTAAATTCAAGTCTCTCTGCTATGTTTTAGAAGCATATACATTTGTTCATTTCCATCTAGTTAGAATCTAAGTAATGTCTGCTTAATAAGGTATATGGTTTCTACATGGTCTAGAAGACACACACATAAACACACATATATGAACATATATATTTATATGTATATATCATTGTGTGCAAAAGTATGAAGTCAAAGTTTTAATAACTCTCAAAGTATTGGAAAGTGACTGTTAATGCCCTTGTTCTCTGTCACAAAGTCCTAAAAAGGCTTTCTTTTTTAAATAGAAACTGTAAAATTCATTTACTTTTTAAAATAACCAGTCTCTCTAGCAGTAGAGAATATTTTTTTTAAATAAATATCAATGGACAAGCTATAGTATATAATTGCATGTGATACTGACAAAAGTATTAGAAATGTTCTCTAAGAATGTTTTAAAGATGGCAATTCCACTACTCCAGTAATATGACCTATTTTCTCTGCTTTATTTGCATAAAGTGTTATGTAACTTACTATGATCTTCGACACATTTAGATGTGTTATAGATGGTTCAAAAAGAAATTTAACAGATAATTTGCCTGTCAAAGAAGGAAAAGTAATGAAAATAGGCTTGACATCTAAATTTAAAGTGCCCTCACTTATTAATGTGACCTGAGTAGATAGTGAACAGACACTAGCTATTAAAAGCTTTCTATAAACAACTACTCAAAGCAATTTAATAGTAAGTTGAGAAGCAGTAAAGCAAGGAGTTATGTATTTTTAGTACCATTTTTGATCATTTAATTATTTGTGGCTGAGCTAAACTATTACTCTTTGTAATATTCTATTAAAAACAGACTCAGAGATCAGCATATGGCACAATGGCTCCGTTGCTGGTCTCCCATCTAGTCAACTGCAGTTCAAGTCCCAGATCCACTGGCTTAAAACTCACACCAGGCACATGTGTATGACAGTCCAAAATCCCAAGGGATTGAAGGAGAAAGGATTGCACCATGGCCACCCCACCCCAGGGGGAGTGGGACTGTAATTTCTCACTTTCTGTCCTTCTGTATGTGGTGAGCATATGTGCCCTATAGCAAAAAAATCTCTCTATGAAAAAAAAAATCAATTTAAAACTATAAACTAGCAGAAATAATTTCTTTTGAAGAAATTAAAAACAACAAGAAAAGATAATATGATATACTCCTACCACAAATGCTGAAATACTTAAGTCTATAATATAGTCCAGCCTGCAGTTAGTTCCTCTTTCCACTTAAACTCCTGCAGAAATAGGTCTTCATGAACACTAGAAATAAACATACTAGAATCTGATCTCGGGACTGAATGATAACTATGCTCATCATCTTGATATGTTTGATATTTGCAGCAACCAGGAATAGTATTATATACCAAAGATAGGCTGCATTTCTGATGGTCCGTGTAGGTAGAGCCAAGGCAAGATGGCTAGAAAGTGGAGTTCTCTTCAGCATCCTGGCTGAGACCAGGGACTTTGATTTGAATGTCTAGTCCTGATTAAATCACTTGTAGGGTAAAAGCTGGGTACCTTGTTTTCCTCTGCTAGATTAATTTTATGCCGAACATGAGAAGTTAAAATGTGTCACATCTAGATGTAATAGGGAACCCATGTACATATTAATTCTGTATAAAGACCAAGTTATAGTACCTCATTCTAGTACATTCCTGATGTGAGATACTCAGACATGTGACTGCTCCTATTACTTTTCTCTCCTTTTCCTGAAGATAACGTTATTTATTAGTGAAGCCAATCTTTCAGGGTTCCTTTACAGAAATTTACTTTGCATTTAGTCTCTTCTTTGTGATTTGAGGCTTTTTAGTCAAAGTCTACTTTAAAATTGAATTTAAATGAACATATATTTTATCAAAATTATTTATGGTTCAGTTCATTGAATGTGATTTCCCAAACTGAATTTCTAATCCTAGTAGAGCTTCATTCAATAATGATTTGAAGAGGAAAAAATGAACAGCTATAAGGTAAAAATGAATGTGAAAAGGATGGATACTGCTCTAACTTGAATATAAAATACAAGATAAAATATTTTACTTACTTCTAAACTTAAAACTCTAAAAGTTATTTCATGACATACTACTTAATGAAATTAGATATTACAAGCTCTTTGTTTTTATAACCCTACTCTATTTTATTACACCAAAAAGATATTGAACAACCAGTAATAGTCTTCAAAAACTTATTCCTAAATCAAACTGTAGTATTCTATCATGCAAAAGAGGCCTCAAGTACTTCAAATACTCCAAATCTGTTTCCATAAAATAAATTTTAAAAACTTTATCACTTAAATAAGTGGACAATTCAAAATATCAATTCAGAGATATTAACAAAAGAATATGACTTATGTCACAATCAATAATGAAAATACGTTATGATGGGACCAGCAGTTAGTGTAATGGCTATGTCACTGGACTCCCATGTAGTCAACCATGGTTCGCGTCCCGTACCCAGTGGCTTAAAACTCACGCCGGGTGCATGTGTGTGCGTGCCCAAGATCCCGAGAGGAGAATGGAGGAGAAGGGATTGCGGCGTGGCCATTCCCCCTGGGGGGTGATTTCTCTCTTTCTGTCTCTCTGTCTCTCTCTGTCTGGCTGGCTAGCACACGTGCCCTATTGCAAAAAACTCTCCAAAAAAAAATAGGTTATGATGGGAACCAGCAGTTAGTGTAATGGCTATGTCGCTGGACTCCCACGTAGTCGACCGCGGTTCGGGTCCCGTACCCGGTGGCTTAAAACTCACGCCGGGCGCGTGTGCGTGCATGCCCAAGATCCTGAGAGGAGAATGGAGGAGAAGGGATTGCGGCGTGACCATCCCCCCTGGGGGGTGATTTCTCTCTTTCTGTCTCTCTGTCTCTCTCTGTCTGGCTGGCTAGCACACGTGCCCTATTGCAAAAAACTCTCCAAAAAAAAATAGGTTATGATATAACTATGCTCATCATCTTGATATGTTTGATATTTGCAGCAACCAGGAATAGTATTATATACCAAAGATAGGCTGCATTTCTGATGGTCCGTGTAGGTAGAGCCAAGGCAAGATGGCTAGAAAGTGGAGTTCTCTTCAGCATCCTGGCTGAGACCAGGGACTTTGATTTGAATGTCTAGTCCTGATTAAATCACTTGTAGGGTAAAAGCTGGGTACCTTGTTTTCCTCTGCTAGATTAATTTTATGCCGAACATGAGAAGTTAAAATGTGTCACATCTAGATGTAATAGGGAACCCATGTACATATTAATTCTGTATAAAGACCAAGTTATAGTACCTCATTCTAGTACATTCCTGATGTGAGATACTCAGACATGTGACTGCTCCTATTACTTTTCTCTCCTTTTCCTGAAGATAACGTTATTTATTAGTGAAGCCAATCTTTCAGGGTTCCTTTACAGAAATTTACTTTGCATTTAGTCTCTTCTTTGTGATTTGAGGCTTTTTAGTCAAAGTCTACTTTAAAATTGAATTTAAATGAACATATATTTTATCAAAATTATTTATGGTTCAGTTCATTGAATGTGATTTCCCAAACTGAATTTCTAATCCTAGTAGAGCTTCATTCAATAATGATTTGAAGAGGAAAAAATGAACAGCTATAAGGTAAAAATGAATGTGAAAAGGATGGATACTGCTCTAACTTGAATATAAAATACAAGATAAAATATTTTACTTACTTCTAAACTTAAAACTCTAAAAGTTATTTCATGACATACTACTTAATGAAATTAGATATTACAAGCTCTTTGTTTTTATAACCCTACTCTATTTTATTACACCAAAAAGATATTGAACAACCAGTAATAGTCTTCAAAAACTTATTCCTAAATCAAACTGTAGTATTCTATCATGCAAAAGAGGCCTCAAGTACTTCAAATACTCCAAATCTGTTTCCATAAAATAAATTTTAAAAACTTTATCACTTAAATAAGTGGACAATTCAAAATATCAATTCAGAGATATTAACAAAAGAATATGACTTATGTCACAATCAATAATGAAAATACGTTATGATGGGACCAGCAGTTAGTGTAATGGCTATGTCACTGGACTCCCATGTAGTCAACCATGGTTCGCGTCCCGTACCCAGTGGCTTAAAACTCACGCCGGGTGCATGTGTGTGCGTGCCCAAGATCCCGAGAGGAGAATGGAGGAGAAGGGATTGCGGCGTGGCCATTCCCCCTGGGGGGTGATTTCTCTCTTTCTGTCTCTCTGTCTCTCTCTGTCTGGCTGGCTAGCACACGTGCCCTATTGCAAAAAACTCTCCAAAAAAAAATAGGTTATGATGGGAACCAGCAGTTAGTGTAATGGCTATGTCGCTGGACTCCCACGTAGTCGACCGCGGTTCGGGTCCCGGACCCGGTGGCTTAAAACTCACGCCGGGCGCGTGTGCGTGCATGCCCAAGATCCTGAGAGGAGAATGGAGGAGAAGGGATTGCGGCGTGACCATCCCCCCTGGGGGGTGATTTCTCGCTTTCTGTCTCTATGTCTCTCTCTGTCTGCGAGCGCACGCACCCTACACTGAAAATCTCTCAAAGAAAAAACAAAACAAAAAACAAAAAAATAGGTTATGATACATTAAACTTTATCATATGAATATTGCATTGATTTTCTACTTCTTTTTGCATTTTCATTAAAGGAAAGATATTTTCCAATAAAAAAAATGAAGCTTGCTCTTGAAAGAAGAGTAGGGAAAAGGGTTGTTAGCAGTAAATTAACATTGAGAGTGCCTTCTAAAAAAAAAAATAGAAAAATTATGCTCTTTATTCTGTTTGAAAGCAAGGGATATGTTTATCAATGAAAGTTGGTAAATAGTGTCAGTCACCAATTTTAAATAGACTCTCTCCTTAAAACTTATTTTCTGCCCTACCAATTTATTTTCCTAGTTATTTTTACTTCATCAGCCTTTGTAAATTAAAATTCAAGATTTAAGCTATTTTAATAGTTAGCCATACATCTTTTGTCCTTTCATCTATTCTTTTAAATTAAGTGCTTTAGACCCATATGTATCTTCTGACCATTTGTATCCTTCCATTGTTTTTATAAAATAAGCCAAGAAAAATATTAAACTACATGAAATAATTTGGTTTAGTATTTCAAGATGAATCTTAGTACTGAAATTTTATTAGGATACTTTTGCTTTCCCATACATTCTGGGAAATACTTAAAATATAACCTTTCTATTCATGAGCTTAATAATTATCTAAATTGCCATTCGCACTGTGTTTATCATGTACTACTGAGAATGATGATTTGTGGGTGATCAGCAACAACTATAATAAAATAAAGACAAATAAAATTTACACTGCCAAGTAAAACATTTTAGCACATATAGGGAGAACCAGAATTAAACAGAGAAATACTGGCTAGTGGAAATATAATCAATACTCCAACTTTATGATAAATTCAACCCAGACATCTGAGCTTACATTAAAACTCAAAACAACAGTTATAATTTACCAAGGCTGGTTCGACAGTACAACAGTTAAAGTCACCCAAGTTGTAAAAAGACAATGTATGGCATCTCTTTAATTAGAGTTTAAATCTGCTCATCTTGAAGCAGTAATAAACCGAGAAATGCCAGGTTATATGTTCTTTTGGAAGACAGCAATTGTACATAATACATGCGGCCATTTCCAATTCAAGGCCTGATTCTTGGCTCCTGCTTCTGAAACACAATGTTTCATTTTAATGAAAAATACATTACGGTGGTAAGATAAGGTCATCAGCTGTTAAGTGTAATGCAATTTCTGTAATAAAATTAATTTTATAGCTTGCATAAAAGACTTTATGTGGGTTAAATACTTTTAATTACTAGCTAAATTTTGTTCCTTAGAATGCATAAATGAAGCACCTCAACCCTCCATAAAAAGAAAGTGTATAGTGTAAAATGTCAGTAGGATTCTTTATGATATCCATTTTTTGTGTTATGCTAAAATGCCAACCGTTGTCAACTATAGGTTAATATGCCCTTTCTTGGCCATCGGGACAGGGGATTTATTTCTCAGTATATAAGGCAAAAAACAGTTATGTTAGTGAAAGCCCTATACAATTCTTTTATAGGATTATTTTAGGAGAGTAATTCAGACAAAAATAAATCTGCTGCTCAGGTATAGACTTATATACCTCACGTTAACCACCTAGCAAATGATCACAACTGATTCCAAAGGGAGTTAAATAACCATAAAGGACACTCAAATCATACCTATAACCAGATTGGAAAACCAGTTCAATGTGGAAAATATGTTGTCTTGTGTAAAGGGCAAGATATTATTGATCAATGTACATAGACACCGTCATATAATAAACTTCTTGCTTTATGAAAAGCTTCCAAAGAGAAATTTCTTAAAATAATTTCCTTGGTGGTAAAGGATTTAGAATTGGCACAGAATGAAGAATTAGACAGTTCTGAATTTGAATCCACAAACTCTTCTACCAGTTAGTTACACAGGCCCAGGACAAGTTATTTAAATTTTCTGATGTGATTTTATCATCTGATCTTTAAATGAGACTTCTCAACGTTATTATGCTTAAACAATAATGAATACAAAGCTCCGGGCACCAAGCATGACCTTTTATAGGTGTAAAATAAATGTTACCCTTTTCTCCTAAGCTACTCCCTCTCCATGAAGACATTGGGAGCCATCAGAAAAGAGTGTGATCAGATTTTCGATCCCTAAATTATTTGTTTATGTTACTGGGAAAATGGTAGAGAAATACTTGATGCAAAGAGTGTGGTCCCTGGTTAAAAATGTCATTATATTGAATATAATGTTGCATTTAATTTATTCTTGCTAAGAAATTATAAATTAGTTTTGCAGGCAGACACCTACGCTTTTTGATACCCATTAGGTTCAAAGCACCAAACCTACTAAGACAATGGGATATGTCCTCAAGGATTACATTTTTATTATTCCTCATTTAACTCTAGAGAAGAATCAAAAACAAGGACGTGGGAGTATGACAATGGTGCAGCAATAGCACTACATGCAGTGAGACTGACCCACAGGGAAGGTTCAGAGTTAGCATCCGGGGACCTCTACTGAACACACCAGGTGTGGGGGCATGCTTGTGATCTCAGATTGCTTGAAGCTAGAGGAAGACCAAGGTGTGGAGATCCTTTTGATATTTCCTGTCTTTCTGTCTTTTTCTGTCTTTCTTGCCTATGGGGAAAAGATAGCTCTTTAAAAAACAAAAACAAAAAACAAAAGAGATATGGCATCCAAAAATTCCTAGAAATGCTAATGATGCTGAGCTTCTAACTCCTGTTTTGCTACACCCAGTGTTCAGGGAAGACAGGTCTGATAGAAAGGAGTCCATATTCTTTCTATCCTGGCCTGACGCTGGTAGGCCACCAGGAGGTGGCGCTGACACAGAAAGCATGATAACAGCTCCACCACAAGCACATCATGCCAGTAGGTTGGAGCCAACGAAGGCAGAGAGAAGAGATGCTGTTTCAATGAAGAATTCAGTAGGATAAATATGACCAAGTCCATAAATCAGAACTGTGTCTTAATTATTTTTAATATTTATGTTTAGTGATTTAGGTCCTTCCACTTCAAATACATTTTTAATGATTTTGGAAAGCTCTATTGTCACATATTTTTATTGATATAAAATGACAATTTCATTAACCTTTGCTTAAAGAGCAATTTTTAAAGAAATCTTTCAGGTGTTCTTTTACCATTTTTTCCTATTCCATAGGGTACATGTACCTGCAAAAGACAAAGAGAACCCTCGCCCCCCTGGGAGGTCTAATCATCCCACATCCTTTTTCCTTCAATTATCCATCCTGCCAGGATCCTGGATACACGGGTCTGGGCCCTGTGTGTTGCCACTAGTGCTGGAATTTCAACCTGTAGTTGACTATGTGGGATCTGACTTCCTTTATAGAGTGCTTAATCACTGCTGTGAGGTCAGTCCTTGGATCTTGGGCACGCATGCACATGTGCCCAGTGTGAATTTTAAGCCACCAGGTCCAGGACGCGAACTGCGGTCGACTACATGGGAGCCCAGCGACATAGCCATTACGCTAACTGCTGGTTCCCCCTATTTTATTATTTTTAAAGAGGTGTATTTATTTTTTCAATGAAAGAGAGAGAGAAGCATCCCTAACAGAGTCCACACACTGCAAACCAACCCAACCTCAGCTACCCAGGATCTCAGATGTACACACCCACTGGCTCGGGATAAGAAGAAGCCAATCCCAACGTCCCCATGTGGGCTGGGCATCATGGAGCATTGCGTTCCTACTGTGCTATCGCTGGCCCAGTTTTTTCACTGGTTGATATTCACCTTACTTTCATATCATTTCTACATGTGCCTTGAACATCCGCATCTGAAATTGAGCATTTTTTTCTATAAAATAATCTAGCAAATTAGGGCTCTTTGACTATGTGTATGTGTTGTTCTTGTGATTGTTTTGCCAGAGGGTGTGTGCATGCGAGAGAGAGAGAGAGAGAGAGAAAGAGAGAAAGAGAAAATATGAGAAAGCATACCCCATGGAAATGCTCACACCACAATTCCTTCTCCTCCATTACTCCCTACTTTCAGTATTGTGGGCACACACACATGCCTAGTATATTTCTCAAGCCTCCAGGTCCAGTACTCAAACCATGCAGTCAACTGTGTGGGATCCAGCTGCAGTACCTACCATGTCATAGGCTAGCCCTGGGTATTATTTTTATCATATACTATTTCATTATGAACAGAACTATATTTTACATTATACAAACTTTCTCAGACTAATGACAAATATTAAAAACACATGTTATTTAAGTAGTACTTTAACTACATTTAATTTCCTCATTGTTACTCATAATCACCTATTTCTCCTGATGATACATTAGGAGAAAACAGGCATTTGCATCTTCATCCATCTTTTTTGTTTTTACTGTTTTCTTCATTCCACTAAGGGAGGAAAGAATGAAGAGTGATCTAACTGGTTAATGTGCTGCCATTACTTGGGCTCCATTTCCTGCTGGGCAGGCTTGCTATATACATTAAAAGGTCCAGGACCAGCCATGGGGCTTTCCTCTACTGCTCCCTGCCTTTGTGAAGTAAGGGGCTCCTTTTGGCTCATTTCCTTTTTCGATGTAGCAGAGCTGAAATGTTAAGCCAGGATCCAACTTTTCCCAACGGTGCCTGCCACACTGTTTGAGGGCATAGAAGGCTGAATAATGCTGAATTCACAGGCCTTGAACCTCAGCTTCACAGGTCCATCTGTCTCCAACAGAGGCCATATTGGACAGCAAGTTCAAGTCATTAAGATTTTTTTTTTCTTCACTTTCAAAAGTTATTTATCCCTTTCATGAAAAAGGGAGGCAGAGAGAGCTAGAGAGAGAGGGAAACAGGACACCCAACAGGGTCCTTACTACTTGATCCCATCCCCATCCTCAGCAGACAGGACCATGTCTAAGCATGTCAGCAGTCGCTGTGCACAGGGAGCTCTCAGGATGCAAACTAGAACTTTCCATATGGCCTCAGCATCATGGAGTACCATGGCAACCCAGGAATTTCTTTTTTATTCTATTATTAGCATTGATGTTTCTCTCTAGTGGGACCTGTGTAATTTACTTTATAAGACAATAAGATAAAAGGATACAATTTTCGGGAACCAGCAGTTAGTGTAATAGCTATGTTGCTGGACTCCCACGTTGCTGACCGTGGTTCACGTCCGGCACCCGGTGGCTTAAAACTCACTTCGGGCGTGTGTGCGTGCATGCCCAAGATCCTGAGAGGAGAATGGAGGAGAAGGGATTGCAGCGTGACCATCCCCCCGGGGGGTGATTTCTCGCTTTCTGTCTCTATGCCTCTCTCTGTCTGGCGGGCATACACGCCCTATAGAAAAAACCCCTCCAAAAAAAAAAAAAAAGGATTCAATTTTCTAACTTACAGGACTCATATCAATCTAAAGCTTACCTACAACAAGGAACCTTTCAGCTAAACAGTTTTGTTCAGTTTTAATTTCATATAATTATCCATTCTATATTATGATTGCTTTTTTATTAACTTAATTTTTTTTTTTTTGGAGAGGTTTATGCTATACGGCACGTGTGCTCGCCAGACAGACAGAGAGAGACAGAGAGATAGAAAGCGAGAAATCATCCCCCAGGGGGGATGGCCATGCCACAATCCCTTCTCCTCCATTCTCCTATCTGGATCTTGGGCATGCAAGCACACGCACCCGGTGTGAGTTTAAGCCACCTGGTCCAGGACTTGAACCGCGGTCGACTACGTGGGAGTCCAGCAACATAGCCATTATGCTAACTGCTGGTCCCTAACTTAATATTTTAATAACAATATCCATACCAAAAAGTTCACAAATCAAGTAGACTTTATTTTTAAATGTCTTAATTTTTTTAAAATATGAAATACATGCATATTAAATGAAGATGCTAAACTTTATTATGCAGAGCTTCTCTATACATTTCATCAGTGGTTAGAAGCAGTAAGCACATCAGTTTTATCACTGGCTCTAACACCTGTTTCATGTGGTTAGGAAAATAATAAGAACAAAAGAAAACTCAGTGCAAGAAGAGTGGTTTAACATGGACCACCACAAAATTGATGTCAAAGTATAAGAAAGTTTTATACACAACTCATCATCCATTCATGAATGTAGCCTGTGTGTGTCATTTATTCAACTTGGCAAATGAGAAAATAACCATCTAAATGAGTGGAGACAACTGTCAGCATCGACTTAGTCCTAGTTGCCCCTAAGACCCATACACTCCTGCCCTGAGATCTGGTGAAGACTTCTTTAGGCCACTATCAATACATCGCCCATATTTTATGTTTCCTGAGATTTTTACATGTAAGGGGCTTAAATAGAGTTGAATTAAATTATTGTTATTCAAGGAATAATGTATGATATTAAGGAACACCATTTTTTAATAATTCTGATAAGCCCAATATAAAGTATTATGATACTAAGGAGATAGGTAAGATAAAGTCCTAAAAGAATCCAAGCTTTTCTTTAGTCTAGAATTGTATACACACATTATATACAAATTTTAGAGCATCACTAGGTAATTATGTAAGTTGCTAACATTTCTGTTCTCGTTAATAAAATTGACTAGGAAAATAAATAGAAGAAACATGTGATTGAATGAACTGATAAGTACATGTTTTATCCTATAAAATAAAACTTTTTAAGATTTTTCAGCTAAGAAATACACACTATCTGCTCTTTGAAACACTGGTTTACAAAATAGCAGGAAAGGATGAGAACATTTTTACACAAAGTTTTGAAATTCTCATCCTTTATATATTAAAGGGATTGAGAATCTGATATGCCTCAAGGAAAAAAAAAAAGTCAAAGAAGTTTTTCATGGAAAGAGAAACTATTATCCAGCCTCAGAGATAAGATTTAAAAACCAAGAAAAACTTTCTTGGATTGTAGTGTTACACAGCAAACCAATCTTTAAATCCACCAAAACTCTACTGGAATGTTTAAAACACAGTATATGTGAACAAATCACAAGTGACTTGGGAAACAGCAATGTTGTTCTTTTTTTATGTTCTAAACCACTAACTTACAACGTAAGAAAGAATGTGGTATAACATGGATTTAAGACTATTCTGTGGAGATGACTATTAATGGGCTTTATTTGACATTGATGTTCCACACCCTGCTTTTTATTGCTTCATGAAGAAAATGAACAAAGTAAACTAAACTACTAGAATGAAGTATTACTTTAACATGAAGAATCCACAAATATATATTGCTTCTATTTTAAAAAATCAACTTTCAATAAAAACAAAATTGTAATCATTAAAAGTGCATTGTGTTCTATTTTTCAAAGCATTTTTTTCTTTTCAACTTGATATGTCAATATCAGTGTTTTTCAACTCTCTTAATAAATTTAAGTACAAATATCATTCCTTACATTATCTATGACCTTAGAAAAGTTTCACTATAAAATGAGCCAGTTGGGCAAGCAGGTGGTGTGGAGATTTGGGTACTGGATCCCACATGGCTGACTGTGTGGTTTAAGTCCAAGACATGGTGGCTTAAAAAATCCTGTTAGGTGTGTATGTGTATATGCCCTAAATCATGGGCGGATAATAGAATTTAAGAGACTGCAGTATGGCCATACCCCTGGAAGGTATGATGACACCTGGAGGGAGTGATTTCTCATTTTTTCTCTCTTTGGTGAACCCAAGTACCCTATAGCCAAAAAAAAAAAAAAAAAAAAAAAGAAAAGAAATTAAAATAAAAAGGCAAATTATTCTTGATGCCAACATTTTTTTAAAAGAAGACCTTGTTTTTGGGAACCAGCAGTTAGCGTAATGGCTATGTCGCTGGACTCCCACGTAGTCGACCGCGGTTCGTGTCCCGGACCCGGTGGCTTAACACTCACGCCGGGCCTGTTTGTGTGCGTGCCCAAGATCCCGAGAGGAGAATGGAGGAGAAGGGATTGCGGTGTGATCATCCCCCCTGGGGGGTGATTTCTCGCTTTCTGTCTCTATGTCTCTCTCTGTCTGTCTGGCGAGCGCACGCACCCTACAGTGAAAATCTCTCCAAAAAAAAAAAAAGACCTTGTTTTTGAATAATATTACTCTTGACTAAAATAAGAAATATCTAAAACTATGAAAATATCCTAAATGTCATAGAGCACATAAATATAGTTGTGTGCAGAGACTTCATGTGTATTGTTATGGGATTAGAGAATAAAGACAATCTAGTCACAACACTGAAAGATGGGGCCTTCAGGAGGAGATTAGAATTAAGATATCAAGGTGACTCTTGGTCGGTAATAAGAAGAGGCCATGAGGCAGGTACACACAGACACAAACATGTGCTCTGCTCTTGCTCTGTCTTGCCACAAAATGGCTTCCATCATGTTATCTACAGGTAAGAAGATCCTCACTTGATATGGCTTCTTAACCTAGGCTTTCAAAACTGTAAGCTAAATAAACCTTTATTCTTCATAATTCTTACGTATTTCTGTATTAGTAACACAATAGACTAAACCATAACCATATAATCTAACTAGTTCACAATGTTTTCTATTTAATATATTAAATATGAGATAGTTATTGATGATATAAGGGCTTTTTTTAAATAGGAAACTACATAATAATTAGGTAGTGGGCCAAAGCAGTAAGTAGGTCAAATTGATTTCTGAGTTTTTCCATTTATCTTTGAAAATGATAGAGAAATTCTAATTCCAAAGGAGTTTTATGAGAGTCTAAAGAACACTTCTGACAGATATTAGAACTTAAGGACTCAGGATGAAGCAACATGAGATACACACCAGCAAATTATTAGAACCAGGTGATACTAATTTGAATGAATAAACAATCCATCTGAGTGATTATCAGCTGAGATAAATTATAGTCCCTAAAACTGCACTTATGAAGAAAACCCAGTCAAATGTTATGACCAAATATAAAAATTTGCAAATATCAAAATTATGAGCCAGCTACCTTTGATCCTAGAAATACAACACTTAATTAGGTTATAAAAACTGGATAGCTAATGAAGGAGATCCTTTATAGAGAGACAATAGTGTTTTAGAACAGCATAGTTTCTGTGTAAATTATATTGATGTGGTGTTCAATTTAAAAACAGACTGCCCTAATAGGTTGAGTATGAAACAGAAGAAAAATAACAGCTAAGGAAGCATTTATGATTTATGGTTTAAATAATTAATTTAAGAGTGGTATTTCCACTTAAGTCCGATTGTGGGAAAACCAGGTTTAGGAAAATTTCAGAGGATCAGTGTTGCAAATAGTAAAGGTAGTTGCTTATTAAATTTCAAGTTGTAGTATCAAACAAGTGGTTCAATATACAATTTTGGAATTCAGCAGAGCAACCAAAACTGGAGATAGAAACTTGCGAATCGCCAGTGTACAATGAAGTAAAAGCATGAGACCATATAAGATCAATAAAGGAATGAGTTTGGATTGAGGAAGGAAGTGCCACCATTGAGCTCTGTCGGCTACAATTTAGAGATCAGGAAGGTGGCAGATCAGTCTGCCACCTAGAAGACAGCTGCTATAAAGGTGAGAACAACCAACACTAGAGTATACAAAAATTTAAGGGAAGAAAATGGTTAAATATAAACAAATGACTACCCATGCCAAACGCTATAAGGAGTGAGCATTTAAAAATACAGAGGCCAGCATTATCTTTGGCAACAACAACTTCTTAAAAATAAAAAAGGAGAAAACAGAATAGAGTTGAATCATCAAAGCCTGGAAAGAAAGGTTTTGGGGAAAATGGCTATACACTCTTACTCCTCAGAAGATTGTCCTGGGTATGAGAGAAAGGAGGCAGAAGGAACATTAGACCAAATGTTCTTCAAACAGTCAAACAGATTCTTCTTATTCCCTCAAGAGGGTTGTATGAGAATTGGCATTTTCTAAAAATAACCCCTGCCGTATTTATAACATCCTGTCCATAGCAGCTAGATGGATCCTTCAGATATAAGCCAGATCACAATGGATATTTGGGTAAACACCCTTCAGTAGCTTTCCAACTTATTCAAAGTGAAAGCCTAAGATGTTACAAAGTCCTGTAAAGAGCTATGTCCTTTGTCTCCATTCTCACTCTACCTCCTGCTCTCAGGGTTCCTCTGGCTGACCACAGCTCAGTCACACAGAACTTCTTTCCTCAAACACTTCAGGAACCTGTAGGTCTCTCTAACTGCAAAGTCAGTACCCTTACCTATTAGCTAACTCTGCATGGTTTGTCCTCTCTTTTCCTTCTGCCTCTACTTAAATGTCATGTGCTTAGTGAGAACCTCTGGGATAGACAGTGGAGAGGAAGGGAGGGGATCGTTAAACCATCTAGCAGGCATACGAACGTAAGATTCCTTCCTGAAAATGACGTATGCAGTAATATCCTTGCTTTGATTTCCATATACTTCATGTATGCTTTGAGAAAACATATTGAATGTCATAGAGATTTATGAAAATTAAATGTAAATAACATTATTTAAATAGAAAAAGATGGCAAACAGTATCCCCCTACCTTTTATGTATATTTTTCTCCTTAGCTCTTATCATTACAGGATATATGTTTTCAATATTTTCTTTAATTTTTTTTAAACCTCTAGAAGAAAGTTTCTAAGAGAACATGGGTTTTTGTCCTCTGTTCACTGCCATATATCCAGCAACTATCTGCCATTATATTAAATGTTCAGTAAATTTGATAAATAAGGAAATTATAGTTTAGGGTTTAATCCAGAACAGTGACTTTTTATTCTTCTGAAATCCTGAACTTACCTAAGCATAAAAATTCTAAAACATTAATAGTGCTTAAATAATATACAACTCTGTACATTTAAGAGGAATTTTTTTTTTAATTACAGTTCTCATACTACAAGAATAGAAGGTAAAAATAAATCTTGGTAACTAGAACCTTTGTGAAACTTCACAGAAAAAAGATATAGTTCATATCTTATAACTGGAATAAGCCATGGTGTCCAAAAGATGCTTTTTCTATAATACCAAGTATAGTTAAATGTTGTGGGATAAGGAAGAACATAAAGAATAGAGTTTCTTTCTTGTAAATTGTATGAAGCCTGAAGTATCTATGATAAAGCATATTTTTCTTCCTTTCTTTCATTCTTTCTTTCTTTTTTCTTTTCTTTTTTTTTTTTTCTATTGAGAAAGTTATTTTTCTAAAGCTTCAAATGTTATTTTTTCTACATATACTCTGCTCTTGTTTTCATTCTGTTTTTCTTTTTTTTTTTTTTTTTTTTTTTTTTTTTTTCAGTTTCAATGATCTGGTTCACTAGTAGGAAAAGCAACAAATTCCAAGGTAAACTGTTGGATGAAATTTTTCTCTATGATGTTTTTCAAACATTCAATCACACAGAGTCCTCCTATTCTCTATGACCTGTGAAAACAGTAGCTACTTACTGGTAATTATTATATAGGTATTATTCTCTAGTCTTGACATAACAATAGTTAATCTTGAAATAAGTCTTTGAGCTGTTTTGCACTCATTAAATGAAGATATTAACAAGCCAGGTCACACTATAATCCTTTCTCCTGCTCGTCAAGATCCTGAGCACATATACACATGCCTGGTGAGGTTTTTGTCTGTCTGTCTTTTGAACCACCAGGGCCAAGACTCAAACCCTGGTGAGACGTATGGTATCTGGTTTCCTTTGTGCTGCACTTAATCACCGAGCTACAGAGCCAGTTCATTATCATTAATTTTAATATAAGGTAACAGAGACTCAGAGAAATCAAATAATTTGCCTGTAGTAATAACACTTCTGATTTGTGGCAGATCTGGGATTCAAACCAACAAAGCTAACTCCAAAATACCTACCTCAACTACTTCATTCAGCCTCTGCCTTGGACTTCCTCAGCTGTTAGACATACAAGGTTGGGTGCCCTAGACTCATGCTGATGTTTTGAGCTGGAGATATCTACGGAAGATGAGCTTACGAAGAATCCAGATTAAAACAAAAACACAGTTGATGGGACCAGCAGTTGGCATAATGGCTATGTCGCTGGACTCCCATGTAATCAACCATGGTTCAAGTCCCATACCCAGTGGCTTAAATTCACACCAGGCACATGTGTGTGTGTGTGCCCAAGATCCTGAGAGGAGAATGGAGGAGAAGGGACTGCAGCAGGCAGCATGACCATCCCCCCGGGGGATGTGTGATTTTTCGCTTTCTGTCTCTCTCTTTCTGGTGAGTGCACACACCCTATAGCAAAAACCTCTCAAAAAAAAAAAAAAAAAAAAAAAACACAGTTGAAAAAAATTAAGAAATTGTTGCCCTCAAATATGTATCCAATACAATAGCATCAGGACTCTAGAATCTAGATTCTGACACCATCTGGGCTAACTTAATTGACTACATCTGTTAGCTTATTTATCTCTTGATATTTACATAAAATACGAATGCTTGGGGATTGGACAGTGGTGTAGGAGTAAACTATGACACTCATAAGGCTAATACACCTAGGAAAGCTCTGAGTTTATGTCTGAAGACCTCCCTGAGTGTCTGGGCAAGTCCGTACCCAGGATACGGGGCTGGCTGAAGCTGGGGTGGATCACCACAACAAGACCCTGTGGAAGGTTCTGTTTCTCTATCTTCCTTTCTTTCTGTCTTTCTACTGATAGAAGAAGAAAAAAATGTTTAAAGACTATATTAACCCTTAAATTCTTAAGTCAATACACATAATTTTTTTTTAAATTAAAAAAGGAATTTAGCATAAAGTAACACTGAAATAAGTATCTGAAAACCCAATTTCTGATCTAGTATTTTTTTCAGCCTGATTGCATTTCTTAACACAGGTGACCCTGTGCTCTTATCTATAGAATGGGAAGTCTCACCTTATTTCTCAATTCCTTTATTTTCTGTGAACTCTAATACTCTTACATTGGCATTTATGTTTTAACCCCGTCCAGCTATTTCAAAAAATGTCCACCAGAACTTCAGCTTTTACAGAGCTTTTCCAGTCACATGTCCATTGTATTACTCTTAAGAAACAATTAATTGAAAAGAAATCACATATTTAGTTTCATAATTTAATATATCTTAAAGAAGTTTGATTATATAGGCTACTAGATTATAATTAAACGATTTTGAATTCCAATATGCATTAACCATTTTACAGCATAAATTTGTGCCAGACAATGGTTTTGATATTCTATCTGCTGACTCATCATTTTGAAGCAAGTTTACAAATAATAATTTCAACACTCTGTAAATGGAATGATTTATTAGTATGCCATGCTATTTACTGTATGATATGATAAACATAATATGATTCTTCATGACATTCTATAAATATTGCAATGGATTATTAAAGCGATAAAAACCAGTGGCAGAAATATAATGAGATCATGTCACATTTGTATAAAAGCTAGATGATAAATTGTGCTTTCTACAGAAACTATTATAACCTTAGAAGGATTTAAAATGAGGATTCTTAGAGCACAAAGCAAGAGAACACAACCTTCAATCCTACTTAGGTTTCAATTAAGAACATCGATTAAGAACGCTTGCTGAGAGCAGAGAATACAGGAGTATAGAAAAATTGCCATTTGGGTTGCCCCATGTTGGTGGGTTTTCCAAAATAGAGACCATTCACTGAACAGTTAGTCTAAAATGTTTCAGACTAATTTGGAGTAACTCTTTAGCTGAACCAATATGTCTAAGCAAAATTGCACCATAAACATGCATATGTTCAAATTTAAAAATTAGCATATGAAAATAAGCATGAGGCCATATTTGTAAGCACTTCAAATTTTACTTTGCCATTAGTACCATTCATACCTAATACTATAGAAAATATTAGGGTTCTACAAAAAATTTAATGAAAATGGGTATTATGAAAAAATGTATACATGGATTTCAAAACTATTTTGCACCAAAATAAACTTGTACTTTAATTCCATTTTCCCATGAATATTTTGAAGTCTTTTTCATATATCCCTTTGAAGAAAAGATTATTATTAAGAGAAATTTTGGACCATCAGGAGTGTGGTAGTTGAGGTGTTGTACTCCCACATGGTCTACTGTGATTTGAGTCCTGGGCTCCATGGTTTGAAAATCACTCTGGGCACATGTACATGCAAATCCAAAGTCCTGAGAGGTGTATGGAGGAGAGGGTATTGTGGCATGGCCAACTCCCAAGGGTATGTCTCACTTTCTTTCTCTCTCCCATGAGCACATGTGCCCTATAGAAAAAAAAAAAAAAATCTCTCCAAAAAAAAAAAAAACCAAAAAAACTAAAGACTATTTACTCCCTAAATACATATTAGGTTTCTTATGCTTTTATAGATAGAATTAACTAAAGATTGTGTTACTGACAATACAAAATATGTTTAACTTAGTGGCCAATAATCTTTGTATAGATTTGGAGTGAGAACATTACTATTCAATAAAATTGTTACACTATTAAAGACAATAGTAAAGATGATACATTCTTATAATTGTATACAAATTTTTATATGTCACCTCTCTAGACACAGTTCCTGGGGTTGTAAGTAAGTCACAAATTATTTATAGTTTCCTAAAGATAAATATTAATAACTATTTTATGAGTAAACAAAAATAAGTAAATTCTGTACACAAACACAATGATCTCTCTTAAGAACTTTTTTCAAGGAAACCTATTTAACTTCAGCAATGGAGAAATACATGGCCAATGTCCATCAGCACACTAATGAAATCTTTACGGGCTTTTTTGTTGTTTTTGTTTTCTATAGCACTTTGCTATACTATTATATTTTATAACTACTTTTGCTTTATTTCTTTCTTGAAGTCATTTCAATTTTCCTATCTACTTTTATACAGGGACTCAATATAATAACAATCTGGAATGAAAAATTATTAATGACTACATATAATTTTTGGCTCTACTCCTGTGATAAAGACATAGAAGCTAAGCACAAACAAAACACACCTTTATCTTACAATGGCATAGCACATTTTATATTTGGGCGAATTAGGTATTACGAAGTATTTAGAGGTACATATTATCTTTAAAAATATCACAACTATTGTGGTTTTGTATATATTATCAGACCAGAAAATTGTATATTGCCTATAAAGAAAACCTGTTCAAAAATGAAGGACCTGATTTAGATGTACCTGTATTTGTTAAATAAGTCAAAGTAAAGACTAGAAAACTTTTCTAGTTTTGTTTGTTTTCTTACTTGTTTAAAGAATTGCTAGCAAGTTCACCCTAATTTAATCCTAAATTAAATTTCAAATAACCAAAAATGGAACTTTAAATTTGGTCCTCAGAGGACAAGAATATTCCGTGATCTGGAAAGTCATGACATGATTTTTTTATGCAACAATGAATCATGACCTTTCCAATGACCCAGTATTATAATTCTCTCATGGCAGTAGTACCATCGGGAGCCTGGCCTGGAGTCTGAGGGGTCTGCGAGAGTTCCAGATTT